>NC_140166.1:123627678-123778128 GCF_963971535.1 Notolepis coatsorum
TGGGGCTGGAAAGTTGATTTAATAAAAAAAAATAAAAACTAATTGAATCAGATTAATCACTTTATTTAAGTTGATGATTTAGTTTGAGGGTATTTATAAAAAATATTTTTTTTATTAAAAATACAATTCTGAATATTTTTTTTAAACCGTGACGAAGTTCGAATCCCAAAAACAGCCTTACTAGAAGCACTATGATCAGATTCCTGGACCAATACATCAAGATCGTGTGACTGCTATAGGAGGACATACCTGTGACGGTGCTCTGAAACAGCTCGTTTCAAAATAGACACACCGGGGGCAAACCAGGGTTGCATCATTGCCATTGTAGTCAACCTCTACCCCACCAGCAGTAACCTACATGTGGGCCCTTTTGAGGATGATTTTCCCACCTGCACTTTACACATCTAGTGGCTCGCATGTGGAATACAATTAATACAATATATATATATATATAAATATATATTGAATTAAAGCCCCATTTGTCGATAGCCCTTTCAGGTGACAAAATCAGTTCAGCGGCTCTCGAGTTACATGCCAATATGTGAGGCGTGCACCAAAGTACACAGTGTTGTACAAATACAACACCGACTCCCGAGGATCTTGCTCCGTCAATCATTTGGCGATTTCGCACATTATTGGACAGGGTTGTAGCCAATGAGTGTGGCTTTCCAATGATATCCCACCTGGGGATGTACGAATCAGGGATCTAGGTGAAAAGTCACAAGCGAAAAAAAGAAACCAGGAACGTTACACAGTTTACCAAAATCACTCCTAATCACTCATTTCTGAACGGATTGGCTATGGACCGAGGGTGTGGTCTCAGCCAGGGGCGGGGCTTCAGGGGGGGCTGTAGGGGCAGGGCTCCCCGGGCCCGACCCAATGGGGGCCTGTCGCCGAGGCAGCAGGCTCCGCCCCCGAGATATTAGCCTGCAGGCCCTGCTGCCTCGCACCACTGATGTTCATGGTCATATTAGGTATAAAGCATTGTAGCTCAGATGAGATAGTGAGGGGTTTATATACTATATATACTATAATATAAGTTGTGCTGCTATTTTCACACTCACATTTAACATTAAAACATGAAACATTGCAAGTGAATCCCTTCTATTGTCTCCAAATGTATTTTGGGTAAAATCGTCATCAACAGCCGTCCATCAACATCATAAATATGTAAATGAACGTCATCATCAATCACTTGTCAACATAGCACTGCCTAAGCATGAGCGGGAGCGACAAAAACGCAAAGATACAACTTAAAAGGAGCAAGGAAAAGCCAAATTGCCCAAGCTAGATGCATATTGTTTTCGCCCTAATCCTCCTCCTGCGGGAGATGAATCTGATGTTTCATCCCGACCCCCGGCCCACCCACAACGTTAGTGGGGGTGAGCCAGATCTACAGGTAGGCTACAATCACGGACACACTGTCAGCAAGAACATGTGAGTTTGTGGTAAATGTTGATATGGTTCGTGTAGCTTGGCCGCCTAGCTTATTTCCTTCTCTGTCTCTCGGCTGTAGAGAGCAGACATATCACATTAAAATGCTTATGTCCCACTCGCTGGTCATCTCGCCATGATGCGCTTGTTGCGTTAAGGCACAGATATGGAGACATTATAAAAGCCCTCATCAAAATATCCCTTACCAGTGACAAAAAGTATGAGCGCAATGAAGCAAGTGCACTCAAGAATGCCATAAGCAAATTTCCCTTTCTATTTTTGGTCAACATGCAGACCAAGATTTTGGAAAGCATAAATGCTGCTTCACAGTTACTGCAAGCAAAAGACGCGTCAGTCTTAGTAAAACATTTGTAATTTTATTATGTTTTTGTTGTTCTTGTGGTTTGTTGGACTTTGTGTCATGTTATATCATTATCTGATATATATTTAGTTTCTATACCCTTTGTAGAAACGAAACTTAAATATTACACATTTTCTTTGGTTACTTTTCTATAATAAAAAAAAATTGTAATCTTACTGACTGAGGTCAAAAAACGGTTTGCGCCTGCAGAGACAAAAAATCCACACAACTGGGTCATAGGGGCGGAGTCGGACATTAATATGTTACCCTGCTGCAAGTAAACATTATTATTCTAAGAAATTGTATCATTATTTTAAGAACAAAATTTATTTGAGAATTAACCTCCATGCAACGGAGCATAATGGGCCGTCGTGCCCGCCGTCGCAACAGACGAAAGTCACAGCACTTTGTAAACGTCTCGCAGCTCAGGGATGCATTTTTCGCAGAACATATAAATGACTGAATTAAAGCTATATTTGTTGTCGTTCGAATGCCACTTCAATCGACCAGATATGTGCCTCGCTTCTCGAGTTACATGGCGATATGTCAGGCGTGCAACTTTTTGCGAGCGAGCATCAGATTACCACCACGGACAATGTGGTTTATTGGGTTTAAAGTAGGGATGTCCGATATTATCGGCCGACCGATATTATCGGCCGATATCGGCAGTAAAATGTGATATCGGAAAATATCGGTATCGGTTTAAAAAAAATAAAAACAATAACAATATTTGTTATATATATATCCAGTGAAATTATTAGTTACCTGAAATTATTCAGTTTTTTGGGCGGGGGGGGGGGGGAAACCCTGCATATATCGGTATCGGTTGATATCGGTTGATATCGGTATCGGAAATTAAGAGTTGGACAATATCGGAATATCGGTATCGGTAAAAAAGCCAATATCGAGCATCCCTAGTTTAAAGGGCCCGGTCATGTGGCCCCGCCCCCGGCCCGGGTCTGATATGTTCCGCTACTGGTCTCAGCCATACCAATTTCTGGGGAAATACTACTGCTGGACTACTAACTACTACAGAAAAACGTGAGTAACACGTTTTTATACAACTCAAGTTCAGACCTATGTTACTCTATTTCATTAACACTAAAAGTGAATCTTCTTTATTGTATCAGAAACTTCAGAATGTCATCTTTCAAAAGAGACCAGGCTCATGCATGTGCTATAACAATAAAGTATAGTGTTTTGGTTTGCAAAATAAGTATGCATTCCTCAAAAACTTAAACTAAAATGGCCAATTTTGGGTGCGGCAAAACATAAGTATGCAAACAACAACCCCCTCATCGCTCACTCTGAGGTGGAGCCCCAGAGCATCCTGAACCTGCTACTTGGACTTGATCTGAACATCCAGAAGACTCAGATCTTCCACCAACGAGCACCTGATGAACCCCCTCAAGCCTCCACAATTTGCATGTATGGAAATATATATGGCGAACATGGGTCACTTCCTCTTAACACATTGGATGCCAGACCAGAGATAAGTCGGGGTAACTTGCTGAACGTTGGGCGCCAAACCCAAGAAAAGTCGGGTTTTCATCGTTATTTCTTTTATTCGATATTTCCATTCATAATCCATCCATCCAGCCTGATGTTATCATTGATAATGGGTCTGAGATCGCAAATGTCCAATACCACCGCCTAACGCCTTGCGGCCGGTATTGCACATCCTTGGATTCTCTCTGGCTCAGCCTGTACGTTGATCTAACAAGTCCGGTCTGGGTTTTCCTACTCGGGCAGTAGTAATGTTTATAACACCTGGATTGGGGAGAATCAAGCACCTTGGATTCATGTACTTTGGTGGATTATCTTGGTAACACGATCAACATCAGATAATTGGAATATTCGTTTTGCAGTACAGCAGGTAAGTGCCATATGGTATCAATCTTGCGTTGATCTGAGCATGCCTTCGTTGTGATCCGTGTGTGTCCTGTAACATTACTCCACAACGTATGCCGTTGGTGATTGTTACGTATTACTTTCACATGGTGGAGGAATACTTACTGTCAGTGGTGCATATTCACATTGTGGTAGTAGTGTGTTGTCACTAATGGGTGGTTTGATTGACACACTGTCTTCCTTTGTTTTTGCTTGTGTTTAAAATGGCCGCTTTCTAATTTATCAGTGTGGCACCACACCCTACAAATGCAGAGTGCAGGCTGCAGTCAAGTTCGTTCTCTCTCTCGCAGCTGTCGCTCGTCACTGGTTCTCCAGAGGCCTAACCTGAAGACCTCATTTTGTGCTCACACTGCCTTTTCACCATTTTGGCCTTTTTGCTGTTTGTCCATATTTGCTACTTAAACTTTTGACCATGTGCTTTTCTTTATTCATGTCCTGAGCTTTGGGAGTCTGGAGCACCCAGCTCCCCATCTTTTTTGTTCATTAAATTAGCTGTCCAAATAAATGTTGTTATTTTTGATAACTCCTGTCTTGTCCTGTGTCCACCACTTTACGTTCAAGGCCTAAACGAGCCATATTGTAGGATTGAACGTAACAGTGACGATCGAAGCATAGAACCCTTTCATGCATGCATGACGAAACATAATACCGATAATCTAGCGTTGATTTCAGATTGATTGTTGATCCAAGCGAGGAATGGCACGATTCCTAGTGAAATGCACTAAAACCCTGTTTAGCTGCGTTTCCTGGGATTACACAGAATTACTCTAGAACTATACTCATATTCACCACGGCATAAAACGGGAATATATGGATGAAAAAAGTATCTGTTTTTTGCACCTTGACCGGAAGAAACTCAATGACAATCGACTATATTATTAGATCCATAGCTATAATATTTAATATAGTTTTAGCACTGCAAACACCGGCATGTATTCCCATACATTACAGCGCTGGCACACACTAGTCTTCTCTCCACAAGAGTGGACATTGATGCAGAGATTCACCATTGTATAGCGAGAGCCGACGGGAGGATTGGGGCATCCAGAAAAAGACAAAACTGCTGGTCTATCAAGTGGTAGTTCTGTTTTCCCTGCTCTATGGTTCTGAAAGCTGGAGCACTTAACAGAAGACCCTGGAACACAGTATCTACAGCAGATCCCCAGGATCGGCTAGAAAGACGGGCAAATTAACGTCAGCGTCTTAGAAGAAGCTAACATCCCAAGCATATCCACAACTGTAACCCGACACCAGCTATGAAGGACAGGCCTTTCATTTGTATGCCAAACACCCACCTACTGAAAAAAAAAATTACTTGGAAAGGGAAGCGAACACATGGGGGCAGATGATGATGATGCTGGTTGTTGGAGCTACCGTAGTAAGAACTACTGTACAGAATATCAAATCCATACTATATGCCATGCAGAAATACTGAACTCCTAGTTTAGACGCTCTGACCTGACTCTCTCATCACCTCATGGCACACACCCACACACCCCTGCTAACTCACCGAAGGGCGGGACGCAGGGGAGGTCCCAGACCTCTGAACCGCCTGGGAGACAGAACCCCCAGTCATGTCCATGAGGTAAAACCTAACGAAGGGACCCGGGGAGGACCAGGAGGCTGCAGCACAGATGTCCTCCACCGAGGCCCCCCCTAACAAGGCGGCAGAGGCCGCCACCCCACGAGTGGAGTGCGCCCTGACACCCCCAGGGGGGGCCAGCCCAGCCAATGTGTAGCAAAGGGCAATGCCCTCGCACAACCAATGTGACAGGCGCTGTTTCGACAGTGCCTTACCAGCGCAAGACCCACCGTAACAAACAAAGAGCTGATCGGTATCGCTGAGGTCCTGAGTCCGGCTGAGGTAAACCCCCGAAGCCCGGACCGGACACGACAGGTGAAGGCTCGCCTCTAACTCAGCAGCGTGAGGAGGCGGATGAAACGCCTGAACCACAATATCCCTGGAGCGAAAAGAACTCCGGATATTTTTTGGCACGAAGACTGGATTAGGCCTCAGAGTCGCACCGCTATTGACACGAATAGACAAGCACTCAGGCCGCACCGAGAGAGCACAAAGCTCACACACGCGCTTAGCGGAGGTGATGGCCAGCAGGAATGCAGTCTTGAAAGACAGCTGTTCCAAAGACTCCTGCTCAAGAGGCTCAAACGGGGCCTCGGACAACCGGCCGAGGACCAGTTGGAAGTCCCAACTCGGAGACAGAGAACGTTTCACCGGCTTAAGGCGCCGAGCGCCAAGCAGGAAACGCTTCACAAGAGGGTGGCTGAACAACGTAACGCCCTCAAACACATCATGACAAGAGGATATAGCCGTGGCATATACCCTCACCGTCGAAGCCGACAGTTTATCCAAGATAGACTGAAGGAAGGAAAAGACAGCGTCCAGGGGGCAGGACACCGGTTCCCAGCCCCCCACCTTACACCACTCTTGGAAAATACGCCACCTACCCATGTAAACTGCGATAGTGGAGGGAGCATGCACGTTCCGGATGGTGTCGACCACAGAAGGGTCCATCCTCTCCAGACTCACCCTCTCACCAGCCAAACCATCAGCGGCTGGCCCAGCACAGGGAACCCCCACAGAGACCCGTGCGCTTGAGACAGGGCCCGCGATGACCAAGGAACAGGCCACGGCGGGGCTACCAAGAGCTGGATCAGGACCGGGAACCACACAGCTGCGCCCCGGTCCGGCGCGATCAGGATCAAGATCCTGTGCTCCCGACATACCCGCTCCAACAACTGACCTATCAGATGTATGGGGGGAAAAGCGTACAGAATCCCCGGCGGCCATGGATACATCGAGAAGGCATCCACCCCCAAGGGAGGATCGTCCCCCCGACTGACCGAGAACCACAAGGGGCACTGGTGAGACTGTCTGCTCGCAAACAGATCCACGAGGCTTCCCCGAAGCGGTCCCAGACCTGTCTGACTATGTCTGGACGTAGTCCCCACTCGTCCGGACGAGGACCGCCCCGAGACATCACATCTGCGCCCACATTCTCCCTGCCAGGGATGTGGAGCGCCCTCAGGCTGCGCAGATTGCGAGATGCCCACAGCCAGAGCTCGAACGCCGCCCGGCGTGTGACCGCCTGCAGCCCATGGGGACCCCGCTGGTGAGGGTACCAGGCCTCCTCCAGTAGGCGAGATCCCCCCGTATCGACAAGGGAACCTTCAAACGTTTCCACTTGTCTCTCACCGGGTCTATTTTCATACTGGAAAACCACCTCATGAAGAGGAGGCCAAGAGGGACCACAGAGTGAGCAGATGCCATCATACCGAGCAGGCGCCTCACATACAGCGCCGTAACCGTCCCACCAGGACGGAGACCGCTGAGCGCGTCGAGGATAGACACTCGCCGCTGCTCCGAGAGGGTTGCCCTCATGGGCCTTGAGCTTAGAACCAAGCCCAAGTACTCCACCTGTTGACTGGGAAGAGGGGTACTCTTCTTCCAGTTCACAGCAAAACCCAGCTTGGTGAGGAATTCCACCAACAGCCTGGTATGAGACCTGGCGACCTCCTCCGACCGGCTGATGAGCAGAATGTCGTCGAGATAGAAAATAATTCGTATCCCCTGACGATGTATAGGCTCCAGCGCGGTCTCTACGCACTTGGTGAATGTGCGGGAGGTCAGAGAGTAGCCAAACGGCAACCTCTGGTATTCGTACGCCACGCCCTGAAACAGGAACCGTAGGTATTTCCTGTGAGGAGGGAAAATCGGGATGTGAAAATACGCATCCTTCAGGTCTATGGAGGTGAACCAGTCTCCCACCCTGACAGCGTTTAACAGGTGTTTGACGGTCAACATTCTGAACCGTCTCGCCACAATCAGACGATTGAACGCGGACAGATCCAGTATAGGTCTGACACCTCCCGTTTTTTTGGGCACCAGAAAATAATAACGGGAGTAGACGCCCGACATCGCGTCCTCCCGTGGGACCACGACTACGGCTTGCTTCGCCAACAGAGATTGGATCTCGTCGGCCAGAGCTGTCACTGCTGCCGACCCTGACAACAGGGTCTGCACCAAACCTGAAAACGGAGGGTGGGGTTGTGCGAATTGCAAGACAAGCCCCCGCCTCAACGTTCTCTCCATCCACTTTGACATATGGCACTGCTGTAGCCATATGTGATGATACTCCCAAAGCGCACCCGCCGCCATTTGGCGCTGGCCCGCAAGGAACTGTAGATTGGTGGCCCGGTACCACCCGCTGTGCGTAGCCAACTCTGGACCCGCTAACCGTGCGGGCAGGGCGTTTCGTGGAGTCGGGACATCGGTCCCTGATACAACCCACGAGGCAATCGCACCCAAGGGGGGACCCCGACAGAAAGGGCCGGTTTGATACGGGAGAAGCTGACATCATACCAGGTGACAAGAGCTCCCCCACTGAACACCCCTCCAGCATGGACCGCTGAGGGGCTGTTCTGCAGCTGGACATGCAAGGTGTGAGGACCCCATGGGTTCCTACACACCGTAGCCCTGCAGTGATATTACTACCACCCAAATCACGTGTGCCTGCCTGACCACTCCTGGGCTCTCCGGAGTGGGAGGCACTAACGTGATACCCGGGCTGGCGAAGGCGAGGTCGGGGAAACCTGCGCTGAGCATTCTTTCGAAGAGGCCTCGAGTCCCCCTGCTGACAACCTTTGAAGGTGACAGACGTAACACCAGACTCACCAATCGCAGATGCAGAACGTGCGGCGAGGGAGCCACGTGACAGCACAACATTCTCACGGACAGACCCAGGCTCAGCCATCAACTGGGTGTCAGCCCCTGTCCCCATGAGAAGCAAAACGTGGGGCCGCATGTGCTTCATTGAAGATCCGCGGCCCGCAGCCAAAGGAAATAAATCAGAGCCCCTTTTCCGCTGGTGTTGTGGGAGGGAGTGATCGGAGAGCGGGCTGCACACAGCAGGACGGCGACGGTTTCTTAGGGCGTGCTCATCCAATGTAGCCGATCCCTCGGCCGCCAAGGCTGTCGGCCTTGTGGACACCTGTTGACGTAGAGCCCAGGGTACCTCAGGCGGGGGAAACATGGCCGCTGGTCGAGGGCCTCGCCATAGTCGCTGACAAGGCCGTGCTCTCACCTCTGGCTGCATGGCGTGAGGCGGTGTGGGGCCCAGGTCAAATATCGCCCGCGTTTCCGCAGAACGACAAAAAAGTCCTTCTGCGGAAAGACGAGCCTTAAGGAGAAGAAACCTTTCCTCCTGGAAGACTGCTCCAACCAGAGATGCCTATTAATAAGTGTTGATAGCATCCTGATGCTCCCTGCGGTTATAGCTTGCGTCTGATTCAAGATTTCTATAACCCCAAAAACATGCACAATGTTTTCAGCGTCGGCTGGCCCTGTAGCCCCACTACCCGACACCAATGTGGACAGAAAAACAATCAGCTGAGCCACGACACTGGCCGCAGCTAAATTCCATCCTATGGCGGTATAAACATCATCAGTCCATACTGCCACCTGCCGGGCCGACTTTCTCTCAAGCGTCGGCTTCCGGGTGGGACACCGTTCAACCCCGCCAGGGCAAAGGATCGAACCTGGCTCTCAAGCCAAGGCACACCTGCCTTGCGCCCTGTTGTCAGCCCATTTACCCGTAAAAAGGGCAAATAAGTCTCAGCAAAACCCCCCACATTAGCTACAGACTGACCTTCATCAATGAACCGGTTAAGAGGAGGGAAAAGCGGTGACATCCCACAGCGGGGTACAGTGACAGCATTACAGCATTAGCATTAGCAGCGCGCTCCAAGATAGCTCAGAGTTACGTTTACCCAGATATCCTGCCCCTTGCACCAATACACAACTCGGTTGTCTCACAGGACAACAAGCAGTATTACTAATGCCAACATTAATGCCTGATGGCACAGAGCCTACCTGAGCGTGAGTTAGCCCGATAGCTAAACATCGCGCGACCTCCCTCGATCTGCTGTCTCCGGCGAAAACACAACATTGTTCAATTTCTCTCTGCATTTCATAACAGCTAGTTCATGGGATGCAAAGCACGTCTATGATGGAAAACGAAAAAAGAGGAAGGGCGAGTGTGACCACGCCTGGTGCCTTATAGGGGGACACTGGGGCGGGGCCTGGTCAAGTGCATGGGTGCTTTGTTTTCGTTAATGAAGTACAGTAGGCACTGAAGATGAGGTATATCTCGATATGGCGAAAGAGCGAGACGCGATTCGCCAGTACGACCATATAACAGCTGGTTCTCTAATACTCTGACCTGACTCACTAGAACCATAGGACCCCTGGTTCTATAATACACTGACCCAACTCTCTAGAAAATTAGGACCCCTGGTTGTCTAATACTCTGACCCGACTCTCTAGAACCATAGCACCCCTGGTTCTATAATACACTGACCCAACTCTCTAGAACCATAGGACCCCTGGTTCTCTATTACACTGACCCGACTCTCTAGAACCATATAACCCCTGGTTCTATAATACACTGACCAGACTATCTAGAACCATAGGACCCCAATTCTCAAATAGGCTCCCAACTATCTAGAACCATATAACCCCCAATTCTCTAATACTCTGACCCAACTCTATAGAACCTTAGGACCCCTGATTATTCAATACACTGATCCGCCTCTCTACCACCATCACATGAAGGCATGACAAGACAGAGGTTTCATTTGATTTTTTGTTGTTCCATCGCCATGATAAAGCCTTTCTGTTTTTTGATAAAGGATTAAGATGAAACCTTGTTTTGAACCCTCCTTCTCTTGCCGTCTCTCTTTCTTTCTCTATCTCTCTCATTCTCATGATTCCTTTCATCGCTTTGTCACACAGCGCCAGACTGTCTATCATGAACAATATATGTTTCTATTACTGTGCTGTTTTGATGTCTGTTGGTCCATTTAGCATAGGCGTGTGTGAAAAGTGCCCGCATAACAAGCGCTGTGACAGGATTTAATGAGGGAACTCACTGGAAATAAAATGTTTTCTTTAATCTTTCTCACATCCCCCAAATAAGCCGGTATGACAATTCCCTCCTGGTCGTTGCACTGCTCTACTGTCTGTCTGGGGAGGGTGTAGACTACCACCTGCCTCCTCTGTCAGTCTGGGGAGGGTGTAGACTACCACCTGCCTCCTCTGTTGGTCTGGGGAGGGTGTAGACTACCACATGTCTCCTCTGTTGGTCTGGGGAGGGTGTAGACTACCACCTGCCTCCTCTGTTGGTCTGGGGAGGGTGTAGACTACCACCTGCCTCCTCTGTCAGTCTGGGGAGGGTGTAGACTACCACATGACTCTTCTGTCTGTCTGGGGAGGGTGTAGACTACCACATGTCTCCTCTGTCAGTCTGGGGAGGGTGTAGACTACCACCTGCCTCCTCTGTTGGTCTGGGGAGGGTGTAGACTACCACCTGCCTCCTCTGTCAGTCTGGGGAGGGTGTAGACTACCACCTGCCTCCTCTGTTGGTCTGGGGAGGGTGTAGACTACCACATGTCTCCTCTGTTGGACTGGGGAGGGTGTAGACTACCACATGTCTCCTCTGTTGGCCTGGGGAGGGTGTAGACTACCACATGTCTCCTCTGTTGGTCTGGGGAGGGTGTAGACTACCACATGCCTCCTCTGTTGGTCTGGGGAGGGTGTAGACTACCACATGTCTCCTCTGTCAGTCTGGGGAGGGTGTAGACTACCACATGTCTCCTCTGTTGGTCTGGGGAGGGTGTAGACTACCACCTGCCTCCTCTGTTGGTCTGGGGAGGGTGTAGACTACCACATGTCTCCTCTGTTGGTCTGGGGAGGGTGTAGACTACCACATGTCTCCTCTGTTGGTCTGGGGAGGGTGTAGACTACCACCTGCCTCCTCTGTTGGTCTGGGGAGGGTGTAGACTACCACATGTCTCCTCTGTTGGACTGGGGAGGGTGTAGACTACCACATGTCTCCTCTGTTGGCCTGGGGAGGGTGTAGACTACCACATGTCTCCTCTGTTGGTCTGGGGAGGGTGTAGACTACCACATGCCTCCTCTGTTGGTCTGGGGAGGGTGTAGACTACCACATGCCTCCTCTGTTGGTCTGGGGAGGGTGTAGACTACCACATGCCTCCTCTGTTGGTCTGGGGAGGGTGTAGACTACCACCTGCCTCCTCTGTCAGTCTGGGGAGGGTGTAGACTACCACATGTCTCCTCTGTTGGTCTGGGGAGGGTGTAGACTACCACATGACTCTTCTGTCTGTCTGGGGAGGGTGTAGACTACCACATGTCTCCTCTGTCAGTCTGGGGAGGGTGTAGACTACCACATGTCTCCTCTGTTGGTCTGGGGAGGGTGTAGACTACCACCTGCCTCCTCTGTCAGTCTGGGGAGGGTGTAGATTACCACATGCTGACCTACTGTCAGTCTGGGGAGGGTGTAGACTACCACATGATGCCCTACTGTCGGTCTGGGGAGGGTGTAGACTACCACATACTGCCCTACTGTTAGTCTGGGGAGGGTGTATACTACCACATGTCTCCTCTGTTGGTCTAGGGGGGGTGTAGACTACCACATGTCTCCTCTGTTGGTCTGGGGAGGGTGTAGACTACCACCTGCCTCCTCTGTTGGTCTGGGGAGGGTGTAGACTACCACATGTCTCCTCTGTTGGTCTGGGGAGGGTGTAGACTACCACATGTCTCCTCTGTCAGTCTGGGGAGGGTGTAGACTACCACATGTCTCCTCTGTTGGTCTGGGGAGGGTGTAGACTACCACCTGCCTCCTCTGTTGGTCTGGGGAGGGTGTAGACTACCACATGTCTCCTCTGTTGGTCTGGGGAGGGTGTAGACTACCACATGTCTCCTCTGTTGGTCTGGGGAGGGTGTAGACTACCACCTGCCTCCTCTGTTGGTCTGGGGAGGGTGTAGACTACCACATGTCTCCTCTGTTGGACTGGGGAGGGTGTAGACTACCACATGTTTCCTCTGTTGGCCTGGGGAGGGTGTAGACTACCACATGTCTCCTCTGTTGGTCTGGGGAGGGTGTAGACTACCACATGCCTCCTCTGTTGGTCTGGGGAGGGTGTAGACTACCACATGCCTCCTCTGTTGGTCTGGGGAGGGTGTAGACTACCACCTGCCTCCTCTGTCAGTCTGGGGAGGGTGTAGATTACCACATGCTGACCTACTGTCAGTCTGGGGAGGGTGTAGACTACCACATGCTGCCCTACTGTCGGTCTGGGGAGGGTGTAGACTACCACATGCTGCCCTACTGTCAGTCTGGGGAGGGTGTATACTACCACATGTCTCCTCTGTTGGTCTAGGGGGGGTGTAGACTACCACATGTCTCCTCTGTTGGTCTGGGGAGGGTGTAGACTACCACCTACCTCCTCCGTTGGTCTGGGGAGAGTGTAGACTACCACATGTCTCCTCTGTTGGTCTGGGGAGGGTGTAGACTACCACGTGTCTCCTCTGTCAGTCTGAGGAGGGTGTAGACTACCACGTGTCTCCTCTGTCGGTCTGGGGAGGGTGTAGACTACCACATGCTGCCCTACTGTCAGTCTAGGGAGGGTGTAGACTACCACATGTCTCCTCTGTTGGTCTGGGGAGGGTGTAGACTACCACATGTCTCCTCTGTTGGTCTAGGGGGGGTGTAGACTACCACATGTCTCCTTTGTTGGTCTGGGGAGGGTGTAGACTACCACCTGCCTCCTCTGTTGGTCTGGGGAGGGTGTAGACTACCACCTGCCACCTCTGTTGGTCTGGGGAGGGTGTAGTTTCAAGTTTCTTTAATAGTTGTCATACAGAAGTACAGAATACTTTCATACAAAATGCTTCTTACTGTTACGCTCCAGAGACTGTGCTAGACAAGATAGTATCAAATAACATAGTATAGCATGTAATTTAGAAGAAGAAAATGAGGTCACAGTGTTCGGTATAGACATATGTACAATGTTCTGAGTTACCATATAATATACAATACTATGCAGTGTACTAATGTACAGTACTATCTAGTGCAAAGCAGAAATGGGATGAGGTACAATTTACAGTAAGGTGTACGAGTTGTAGTGCAATCCTTCATCAATAAATATAAAGTGTGGGGAGTGGGTGCTACAGTGTGTTTGTTTAAAGTGGGTGTGTGCTATAAAGTGTGTGGAGTGGGTGCTACAGTGTGTTTGTTTAAAGTGAGTGTGTGCGTGTGGATGTGTGTGCTATGTGCGTTTGGTGGTTGTTGTTGTGTAGTGTTCATTCATTGTTCGTTTAGCAGCCTGATGGCCTGGGGATAGAAGCTTCTTCTGAGTCTTTCTGTGCTCGCCTTGATACTCCGGTATCGCTTGCCTGACCGCAGCAGTTCAAAGAGGCAGTTGTTCGGGTGACTGGAGTCTTTAATGATTCTCTTAGCCTTGCCCTTGCAACGCTTGTTGTAAATGTTCTGGAGGGTGGGGAGCCCCCCTCCAATTGTGCGTTCGGCTGAACGTGTCACTCTTTGTAGTCTGCTTCGGTCTTGTGCAGTGCTATTCCCAAACCAGGAGGTGATGTTGCCGGTCAAGATGCTCTCTATTGTACATGAGTAGAAGTTCTTAAGGATCTTCTGACTGACTTGGAACTTCCTTAGGCGCCTGAGGAAGTAGAGGCGTTGTCGTGCCTTCTTCACAACACTGTCAATGTGTGTGGTCCATGTCAAGTCCTCGGATATGTAGGCTCTGAGGTACTTAAAGCTGTTGACTCTCTCAACCGGTGCCCCGTCGATGCTGAGGGGGCTGTAGTCCTTGACCCCCGACCTCCTGAAGTCCACAATCATCTCCTTTGTTTTGCTGACGTTCAGGGAGAGGCTGTTTTCCTGGCACCATCCCGCCAGGACCTTGACCTCTTCCAGGTAGGCCCTCTCGTCGTTGGCAGAGATCAGGCCCACCACCACTGTGTCGTCAGCAAATTTGATGATTGTATTGCTACTCCGCTGTAGACTACCACCTGCCTCCTCTGTCAGTCTGGGGAGGGTGTAGACTACCACATGCTGCCCTACTGTCAGTCTGGGGAGGGTGTAGACTACCACATGTCTCCTTTGTTGGTCTGGGGAGGGTGTAGACTACCACATGCCTCCTCTGTCTGTCTGGGGAGGGTGTAGACTACCACATGTCTCCTCTTTTGGTCTGGGGAGGGTGTAGTCTACCACATGTCTTCTCTGTTGGTCTGGGGTGGGTGTAGACTACCACCTGCCTCCTCTCTCTGTCTGGGGAAGGTGTAGACTACCACATGTCTCCTCTGACGTTCTGGGGAGGGTGTAGACTACCACATGTCTCCGCTGTTTGTCTGGGGAGGGTGTAGACTACCACATGTCTCCTCTGACGTTCTGGGGAGGGTGTAGACTACCACATGTCTCCTCTGTTGGTCTGGGGAGGGTGTAGACTACCACATGCCTCCTCTGTAAATCTGGGGAGGGTGTAGACTACCACATGCCTCCTCTGTCTGTCTGTCTGGGGAGGGTGTAGACTACCACATGCCTCCTCTGTCTGTCTGGGGATGGTGTAGACTACCACATGTCTCCGCTGTTTGTCTGGGGAGGGTGTAGACTACCACATGTCTCCTCTGTCAGTCTGGGGAGGGTGTAGACTACCACATGTCTCCTCTGTTGGTCGGGGGAGGGTGTAGACTACTACATGTCTCCTCTGTTGGTCTGGGGAGGGTGTAGACTACCACATGTCTCATCTGTTGGTCTGGGGAGGGTGTAGACTACCACATGTCTCCTCTGTTGGTCTGGGGAGGATGTAGACTACCACATGTCTCATCTGTTGGTCTGGGGAGGGTGTAGACTACCACATGTCTCCTCTGTTGGTCTGGGGAGGGTCTAGACTACCACATGTCTCCTCTGTTGTTCTGGGGAGGGTGTAGACTACCACATGCCTCCTCTGTTGTGCTGTGGAGCAAATAGGTCTTCCTCTTGCAATCAATGTGGCATTTAACCCCTTAAGCCCGACGGGTCCTGTACCGGGTCGAGATTTATTTCACATCATGAATAGATTAACCTCTTAAGCCCGATGGGTCTGGTACCGGACCCACAATGACATCACGCTATAAATCCATCTATACAGACTGTATGAATTAATGTTGCATTTTTCTTTTCAAATGTAGTAAAGAGTAAAGACCCTAACCCTGTCAAAACAGCAGTCAAAGTGTATATTTTTAGCATTACGTTTGTTAACCAGTTAACGATTTTAACTGTTAACTGTGAAAATATAAGATTATATCTTATATATCTTAAATCTCAGAACATTGAGTCGGAAAAAGGCACATATTGATGGGAGGAAGTGGCGCAACCTAACTTGAGTGTAGTCTTTTGAGAGAAGAGACCCAGGGCAAAAAAGAAAAGAAAAAGAAAGACACTTCCAAGCTCACGCCAGCCCCTGTCAATCATCTGACTTCTAGTGTGACTTTTTTCTTTTTCTTATTTCTCGGGATCAAACCTGAACGTTATTGCCATAAAACAGAATGCAGTTAGTTTCTCTACCTTTCTATGAACGTCTAGCTAAAACTGCGTTATAATCTGATAAAAAAAGTTTACATTATAAAAAATGTACTGTACTTACAGTAGATTCCATTGCTGCACGCCTGGTGATACTAAATCCAAATTGAACTCTGCCATTGGAAAGGGGAGATTTGGCCCGATCCATAGATGTGCGACTTGGCCATAATAAGGTCATTTATAGGCCTGATATTCTATATTCTATAATCATATTCAAATTGCATGTGTCCGGATGGCAGAATACAGTACTGTATCTACAAAACCTCCTGAAACTCTTAGCATGCACCGACCCGCATATGGGATGTTTTTAGGACGATTTGCCCACCAGCACTTTGGTGACCCCTGGTGACCCCTGAGCGGGTTCGCACATTTTGTAATACAATATATATATATCGAATTGAAGGCTTATTTGTTGCCTGTCGATAGTGACAAAATCCGACAAAATCCGTTCATCGGTTCTCGAGTTACATGCCGGTATTTGAGGCTTGTGCAAATACACGGTATTGCGCAAAATACCACTCCGACTCTTTTGGCGCATTAGTTGCGTCAATCTAGATCCGATCTCGAAAATTATTGTGGATCGTTGTAGCCAATGAGTGTGGTTTCCCAATGAAACACCACGTGGGGATGTATGAATCTAATAAACAAAAAAAACGAATGAGCGAAAACAGGAAGAGAAAAACAGCAGAATGAATTGAAGTCTATGAGAAAACTCAGTTTTTCTTTTGTACACAGTTTACCAAAATCACTGCTAATCACTCATTTCTGAATGGATATTGGACATCTACTACATAAGGCTTCAGTCTATGGGTCCGTATGGATTTGTAAGCCATACCACCGTCTGGGGAAATACTACCTCTGGACTACTAACTACTACAGAAAAACTTGAGTAACAAGTTTTTCTACAACTCAAGTTCAGATCTATTTACTCTATTACATTAGCACTAAAAGTGAATTATTTTTCAGGAATCAGAAACTTCAGAATGTCATCTTTCAAAAGAGACCAGGCTCATGCATGTGCTATAAGTATAAAGTATGTTGTTTTGATTTGCAAAATTCCACAGTGGGCTTTAAATAGGTTTCATGCCACTATGGTTACAAAACATGCTCAACTCATAAGGAACCACACAAAACATTAATTCGAGGACAGAGATTCCCTGGAATAAGAGTTTAGAGCAGTGGTCACCAACCCGTCGATCGCGATCTTTGAGACTTTCCCTGTAGATCTTTCCCTGAAAAAAAAAAAGGTATTATACATTTTATTTTTAGATCTTTCCCTGAGAGTCCACATTACAGTTCTACTTTTGTTTTGATGTGAAAAGTGATGCTGCATAAGATTACTGCACTTAGCACTGACTGAGAAAGTACATATTACAGTTCTACTTTGACAAACATATTTACAATTAGCATTTTATAATGTTAATAATATAAGAGTCCACATTACAGTTCTACTTTTGTTTTGATGTGAAAAGTAATGCTGCATAAGATGACTGCACTTAGCGCTGACTGAGAAAGTACACATTACAGTTCTACTTTGACGTTTTAATGTTGGACCAAAGCATTGCATGCAATTAGAATACAGGCAAATAAAAGTAATTTAGTTTAAAGAACAATCTTGGCTGTCTTTTTCTCTCAACGCTTCAATAGGTAGATCTTGCCTTCACCAAAAAAGAAAATGTTATCTTGGGCTTAAAAAGGTTGGTGACCACTGGTTTAGAGGGTTTTCCCCTCAATATCAGTGCCTGGGAGGAGCAGTTGTTCCAACAACAGCAGGGTACGTCTTTAAAAAACACCACTGTGTTTTGATAGGTCTGTCAGACACTTGCTCTGCTCAGCCCCATTACCTACGTATCCTCTTCGCCTATTGCTTAATAACATGTCATGAGTGCTGCTTTTGCTTCCGCGTTTTCCCTGATTGGCTGCGCCATGCCCCGCGGCAGGCGCGGCAACCGCAGAGCAGAGCGGCAGAGCGAGCGGAGCGGCAGAGCGAGCGGAGCGGCAGAGCGCGAGCGGAATTATGTAACCGCCAAAGTAATCCGCCATGATTTTCATTCGGCGCTTCAGCTCACCTGGCAGAGCAGCGGTCCTGCGGTCCTGCGGTTCGTTGTTGACGAGTTCGAATCCCATGAGATTTTTTTTTTTAACATGATTTTTTTTTTAACGTGTATTCTTTCGCCGGTTAAGGTTAGGCATGGTTAAGGTTAAGGTTAAGGTTAGGCATTGTTTCGGAGTTGGTTAAGGTTAGAACGGTTAAGTTTAGGCGCTGTTAAGGAGCTGGTTAAGGTTAGAGTTTGTGTTAGAGAATGGCAATATTCTTTCTATGGTTAAGGTTAGGCATGGTTAAGGTTAAGGTTAAGGTTAGGCATTGTTTCGGAGTTGGTTAAGGTTAGAACGGTTAAGTTTAGGCGCTGTTAAGGAGCTGGTTAAGGTTAGAGTTTGTCTTAGAGACAGCCTATTTCCGCACTGCCGCTCTCCCGCGTTGCCGCGGTCACATGGTCAAATTGTCACATTCTTGCACTCATGACATGTTAAAAAGCAACACGCATCCTCTTCAGGCGCACTGTTTGTCTTAGTCGACAGTGTTGTTGCTGAGTGATGGGCGAGTCCGTTCACTAAGTAGCTTATTCCTGTGTGCGATGCATCATTTGGTTCAAATCTATCATCGGCAACATTATTGCTAGAGAGACCGTTTTCAACAACTGAAAATAAATGACTTTAGGATGGTCCTCTCTGTATCAAAGAAAACAATCATGTTATATTGACGAGGCTTAACCCGAGGTTCAATAAGATTCCTTTATTGACTCGTTCGTATCTGCATCCATTCATGTCGCTCACGTCTGTCACGTTCAACTTGTGTCTGTCGCCTTCCTGGTGACGTCACAATAACAACGGCAATCAAAGAGGTTCAAACCCGAACCTAATACATCACATCCTTCTCTTTAACATATTTTTTTTTTCTCAAACTGAACTTACCTTTGTTTAGCTTGAACTCTTGCTAACACGTCCTATTTCCCCAAAACAAACTTAACAAACATTTCCCAACTTAAATGTTTACTCAGAGCATCCACCTGCTGTAAATGAAATAACAATGTTAGTCACAGACAACTTTCACTTTAAAGGATCCTGTAACTTAAACCCACTTGAACCATGACATAATGCAAAGCACTTAATGCGAAAACTTGAATATGAAAATACTCCAGTTACTCTCTGTATCTAAGAGGTAGTTTAACTGGTCTACCAGACCTAGTCTGATACGGCTGCGTTTCAGATTGTCCATCATGTGTCTCTGTTTGGTCTGCAACACCTGTGTTCTCTGCTGAACGTGTGCGTGTTGCCAGATTTTCTCTCGTGTCACAGTCCACGTTCTGGTAAGCATCCTGTTCATTTGTAGATGGAAAAGTTCTCTCCTCCGTTTGTCTCAGGTATTTTCTGTTTCTCCTGTACTGTCTCCCATCCGGTGTGCGAACCACATATGAACGCGGTTGGTCATGTTTGTGCAGGACCACGGCCGGCTGCCATGTTTCACCTATTTGAACCCTGATGTTTTCTCCTGCTTGTAGGTCAGGCAGTCTTTTTGTTTGCCTGTCGAAGTAGAGTTTTTGTTTCTCCTGTTTGTCACTCAACTGCCTACGCACGTATGTAGTTCCTTCTGGAGTGAGCAGTGATGTCGAGGCAGGCAGTTTTCCTTTCAGCCGCCGTCCCATGAGCAACTGTGCCGGTGATAGTCTTACACCTTCCAGCGGTGTGTTGCGATACTCCAATAGCGATATGTAGGGGTCGCCATTACTTCCTTCTGATTTCTTCAGCATATTTTTGATAGTCTGTACTGTCCTTTCTGCTTGCCCATTTGACTGGGCGTGACCGGGACTCGACGTGGTGTGGATGAATTCCCAGCTTTCTGCAAAGTCCTTGAACTCAGCACTGGAATACTGAGGACCATTATCCGTGAAGACAACATCAGGAATGCCATGTCTGGCAAATATTGATTTCAGTCCGACAATGACACTGCCACTGGTAGTGTCTCTCAGTTTTGTGATTTCCGGGAACTTTGAGAAATAGTCCACACACAGCAGGAACTCAGATCCCTTATAATGAAAGAGATCACTCCCTACTTTTGACCACGGTCTGTCTGGTACTGGGTGTGGGAGCAACGGTTCTCTCTGATTGTTGTTCCTGTTCTCATTACATATGGCACACTGAGATACCATCTCCTCAATTTGTGAAGACATGCATGGCCAATATAAAATGTCTCTGGCTCTTTCCTTGCACTTAACAATTCCTAAGTGTGACTCATGGATTTTGTTAATCATTTCTTGTCTCAACTGCTGCGGAACAATGAGCTTCGCTCCCTTGAACATCAGACCATCTGCGTGTGAGATTTCTTCTTTAAATGTCCAATAGGGTTGAATTTCCTTTTGTACAGCACTTCTGTCTTTCGGCCATCCCTTGAGTGTGGTTTCTTTTAGTAGCTGCATTTCGGGGTCTTCTGCCGTTGCTGTTCTGAATGTGTGCAGTTTCTCCTCTGATATCGGCAGCTGCAGAGTGATCATATTCACTTCCAAGTCTTTCTCCAATAGATCTTCTTTCTGCTCTTTCAGGAACGCTCGACTTAGAGCATCTGCAATATGAAGTTCCTTGCCTGGCCTGTAGGTGACTTTTAGGCTGTACCTTTGCAACCTAAGCAGCATTGACTGTAGCCTCATAGGAGCTTGGTGTAAAGGCTTTTTTAAAGATGCTCTCCAAAGGCTTGTGGTTGCTCTCAACGTGTATGCTTTTTCCATAAACATACTGATGGAATTTTTCACATCCATAGACTATAGCAAGTAGCTCTTTTTCTATCTGGGCATACCTGCGCTGACAGTCAGTGAGAGACCTAGACCCAAAAGCTACAGGTTGCTCATCTTGTAGTAGGACCGCTCCGAGGCCTTCTGAGCTGGCATCTACTGACATAGTCACTGGTTTGTTGACGTCATAAAACTTCAGGGTTGGAGCACTAGTGACCAGCTGTTTGATTTGTTCAAAACTCCTCTTTTGTGGTTCCTCCCAGTGCCACTCTATGTCATTTTCAAGCAGCTTCCTTAACGGTGCACTGACATCTGACAGATTTGGTATGAACTTGGCGAGATATTGAACCATACCATTGAACCTGAGCAGGTCCTGTTTGTTCTGTGGTGGGGGTATTTGTGTCACTGCTCTCACCTTCTCCCCATCTGGTTTCAGCCCACTGGCGCTGAGTATGTGTCCTATGTATCTTATTTCACTTGTCCTGACAGCGCACTTGTTCCTGTTCAGTTTCAAGTTGTATTCCCTTGCTCTGTCTAACAGTTTAAGCACCCTGTGGTCGTGCTCTTCCTTGGTGTCTCCCCATACAAGCATGTCATCTATGATGTTTACGACACCTTCTAGACCTTCAATCATCTGTGCTATTGCCCTTTGAAACACCTCTGGCGCAGATGAAATACCAAACGGTAGACGTAAGAATTTGTACCTACCTATGGGAGTGTTAAAGGTGCATAGCTTTGAACTTTCTTCGTCAAGCTTTATTTGCCAAAAACCCTGATTAGCGTCTAACACTGAGAAGAACTTGGCGTTTGGCATACGGGAAACTACTTCCTCCACAGTGAGCAATGGGTAATGCTCCCGTTTAATAGCTTCATTTAAGTCCTTAGGATCCATGCAGATTCTGAGTTTATTTGGTTTGACCACAGTCACCATACTGTTAACCCACTCAGTTGGCTCAATCTGCCTTGTTATTACCCCCAATTTCTCCATGCGCTGTAGTTCCTCAACTACCCTGTCTCTGAGCGCGACTGGGACCCTCCTGGGAGCATGCACTACAGGTGTAACAGTAGGGTCAAGTTGAATATGATGCTGACCGGGTAAGCAGCCCAGTCCACTGAACAGATCATCATAATCCTTAAGAATGTCACTTTCCTTGGAAATGTCATGCATTCTCTTTACTAAACCTAGTTTCTCACAAGTGGCTCCGCCTAGTGTAGCTGGTACATCCTGCTGTGTAATTTCAAACTCTATATTATGCTTTTGGCCTTTGTACTCACATGTCAGTGCTCTCTTGCCCAGTGGTGAAATCTTTTGCCCAAAGAAAGCAACTAGTTTGCATTTGCTCACCCTGAGTCTGCCTCTAACGTCCAGTTCATTCAGCGTTTTCACTGACATGGCGTTGCAGTCAGCGCCTGTATCCAGTTTGAAAGTCACTGCTTTTCTGTTTATCCTCACTGTTTCATTCCACGGATTTTCCTTGAATTTTGTCTCCATCAGTCTGATGTGTTTTTCCTGCTCCACTTCGACTGTGCCGATGAACATTTCCTCCTCATCACTCTCACTCTGCTCAATTGCATGCAGCTTTTTTTTTATATTGGTGCTGTGGTGGGCCCTGCGCTCTACACACCTTGGCAAAGGGATTTCTCTTGTGGCATGATTTACATGTTTGTCCAATTGCCGGACATGTCCTTGTTCCATGTCTGTAACCACATCTGTAGCAACTTGACTCATCTGGTTCAGTATGACCTGTGCTATCTGCAACTTTACTGTCTTTTGGCCTGACTGTTCTCAGTCTGTTCACATCCACCTCTTCTGTCAGTGCTTTCACTTGACTGGTTGTGATCTCACTCGCACGGCAAATATCCAAGGCTTTTGCTAGTGTCAGATCTGCTTCTCTTAACTTCTCCTAACTTCTCTGTCTATGGCTAAAGTGAGTGAGCCATGGTCTGCCAGTCAGCAGAGGCATCTGTCATATATCTCAGAGTTTACTACGGATATTCAGCATGTCGCAGGCAGGGACAATCTAGTGGCAGACTGTCTCTCTCGGGCCTTGGTCGGGGCCGTCCATGTTGGTTTGGATTATGCACGCATGGCCTCAGACCAGGTTTCCGACCTGGACGTTCAGGCCTACAGGACGGCCATCACAGCACTCAGGCTGGAGGATGTGGCATCTTAGTCGCCAGTACCACCAAGGCAGAGAACTTGTCCCATCTCAGGACCCTTTTCCACCGACTCAGTCAGCATGGGCTCATAGTTAACCCAGCTAAATGTCAGTTTGGGCTGTCTATGATCGATTTCCTTGGGCACCACCTCACCAAAGATGGGGCAGTTCCCCTCCCATCTAAGGTTGACGCCATTGCACATTTTCCACTGCCACCCACCATTAAGGCTCTGCAAGAGTTCCTTGGCATGGTACATTTTTACCATCGGTTTGTCCCCCGGGCTGCTCAGCTAATGCGACCTCTGTACGAGGCTCTCAGGGGTAAAATCGCCAAACATGTGGTGGACTGGACGGACGAGAGACGCAAGGCGTTTGTCGATACTAAAACCGCCCTGGCCAATGCAACCAGGCGTGCACACCCACTTCCCAACGCCCCTGTTGCCATCACCACTGATGCTTCAGACTATGCTGTTGGAGCGGTATACGAACAGTGGGTGAGTGGGGCTTGGCAGCCACTGGCGTTTTTTAGCCGACAGCTTCGACCTAATGAGTGCAAATATAGCACTTTTGATAGGGAGCTCCTCGCCCTCTATCTGGCCGTGCGGCATTTCCGTTCCCTGCTGGAGGCTCGTTCGTTCACGGCGTTTGTAGACCACAAGCCACTCACTTTTGCTATGGCTAAAGTGAGTGAGCCATGGTCTGACAGTCAGCAGAGGCATCTGTCATATATCTCAGAGTTTACTACGGATATTCAGCATGTCGCAGGCAGGGACAATCTAGTGGCAGACTGTCTCTCTCGGGCCTTGGTCGGGGCCGTCCATGTTGGTTTGGATTATGCACGCATGGCCTCAGACCAGGTTTCCGACCTGGACGTTCAGGCCTACAGGACGGCCATCACAGCACTCAGGCTGGAGGATGTGGCATCTTAGTCGCCAGTACCACCAAGGCAGAGAACTTGTCCCATCTCAGGACCCTTTTCCACCGACTCAGTCAGCATGGGCTCATAGTTAACCCAGCTAAATGTCAGTTTGGGCTGTCTATGATCGATTTCCTTGGGCACCACCTCACCAAAGATGGGGCAGTTCCCCTCCCATCTAAGGTTGACGCCATTGCACATTTTCCACTGCCACCCACCATTAAGGCTCTGCAAGAGTTCCTTGGCATGGTACATTTTTACCATCGGTTTGTCCCCCGGGCTGCTCAGCTAATGCGACCTCTGTACGAGGCTCTCAGGGGTAAAATCGCCAAACATGTGGTGGACTGGACGGACGAGAGACGCAAGGCGTTTGTCGATACTAAAACCGCCCTGGCCAATGCAACCAGGCGTGCACACCCACTTCCCAACGCCCCTGTTGCCATCACCACTGATGCTTCAGACTATGCTGTTGGAGCGGTATACGAACAGTGGGTGAGTGGGGCTTGGCAGCCACTGGCGTTTTTTAGCCGACAGCTTCGACCTAATGAGTGCAAATATAGCACTTTTGATAGGGAGCTCCTCGCCCTCTATCTGGCCGTGCGGCATTTCCGTTCCCTGCTGGAGGCTCGTTCGTTCACGGCGTTTGTAGACCACAAGCCACTCACTTTTGCTATGGCTAAAGTGAGTGAGCCATGGTCTGCCAGTCAGCAGAGGCATCTGTCATATATCTCAGAGTTTACTACGGATATTCAGCATGTCGCAGGCAGGGACAATCTAGTGGCAGACTGTCTCTCTCGGGCCTTGGTCGGGGCCGTCCATGTTGGTTTGGATTATGCACGCATGGCCTCAGACCAGGTTTCCGACCTGGACGTTCAGGCCTACAGGACGGCCATCACAGCACTCAGGCTGGAGGATGTGGCATCTTAGTCGCCAGTACCACCAAGGCAGAGAACTTGTCCCATCTCAGGACCCTTTTCCACCGACTCAGTCAGCATGGGCTCATAGTTAACCCAGCTAAATGTCAGTTTGGGCTGTCTATGATCGATTTCCTTGGGCACCACCTCACCAAAGATGGGGCAGTTCCCCTCCCATCTAAGGTTGACGCCATTGCACATTTTCCACTGCCACCCACCATTAAGGCTCTGCAAGAGTTCCTTGGCATGGTACATTTTTACCATCGGTTTGTCCCCCGGGCTGCTCAGCTAATGCGACCTCTGTACGAGGCTCTCAGGGGTAAAATCGCCAAACATGTGGTGGACTGGACGGACGAGAGACGCAAGGCGTTTGTCGATACTAAAACCGCCCTGGCCAATGCAACCAGGCGTGCACACCCACTTCCCAACGCCCCTGTTGCCATCACCACTGATGCTTCAGACTATGCTGTTGGAGCGGTATACGAACAGTGGGTGAGTGGGGCTTGGCAGCCACTGGCGTTTTTTAGCCGACAGCTTCGACCTAATGAGTGCAAATATAGCACTTTTGATAGGGAGCTCCTCGCCCTCTATCTGGCCGTGCGGCATTTCCGTTCCCTGCTGGAGGCTCGTTCGTTCACGGCGTTTGTAGACCACAAGCCACTCACTTTTGCTATGGCTAAAGTGAGTGAGCCATGGTCTGCCAGTCAGCAGAGGCATCTGTCATATATCTCAGAGTTTACTACGGATATTCAGCATGTCGCAGGCAGGGACAATCTAGTGGCAGACTGTCTCTCTCGGGCCTTGGTCGGGGCCGTCCATGTTGGTTTGGATTATGCACGCATGGCCTCAGACCAGGTTTCCGACCTGGACGTTCAGGCCTACAGGACGGCCATCACAGCACTCAGGCTGGAGGATGTGGCATCTTAGTCGCCAGTACCACCAAGGCAGAGAACTTGTCCCATCTCAGGACCCTTTTCCACCGACTCAGTCAGCATGGGCTCATAGTTAACCCAGCTAAATGTCAGTTTGGGCTGTCTATGATCGATTTCCTTGGGCACCACCTCACCAAAGATGGGGCAGTTCCCCTCCCATCTAAGGTTGACGCCATTGCACATTTTCCACTGCCACCCACCATTAAGGCTCTGCAAGAGTTCCTTGGCATGGTACATTTTTACCATCGGTTTGTCCCCCGGGCTGCTCAGCTAATGCGACCTCTGTACGAGGCTCTCAGGGGTAAAATCGCCAAACATGTGGTGGACTGGACGGACGAGAGACGCAAGGCGTTTGTCGATACTAAAACCGCCCTGGCCAATGCAACCAGGCGTGCACACCCACTTCCCAACGCCCCTGTTGCCATCACCACTGATGCTTCAGACTATGCTGTTGGAGCGGTATACGAACAGTGGGTGAGTGGGGCTTGGCAGCCACTGGCGTTTTTTAGCCGACAGCTTCGACCTAATGAGTGCAAATATAGCACTTTTGATAGGGAGCTCCTCGCCCTCTATCTGGCCGTGCGGCATTTCCGTTCCCTGCTGGAGGCTCGTTCGTTCACGGCGTTTGTAGACCACAAGCCACTCACTTTTGCTATGGCTAAAGTGAGTGAGCCATGGTCTGCCAGTCAGCAGAGGCATCTGTCATATATCTCAGAGTTTACTACGGATATTCAGCATGTCGCAGGCAGGGACAATCTAGTGGCAGACTGTCTCTCTCGGGCCTTGGTCGGGGCCGTCCATGTTGGTTTGGATTATGCACGCATGGCCTCAGACCAGGTTTCCGACCTGGACGTTCAGGCCTACAGGACGGCCATCACAGCACTCAGGCTGGAGGATGTGGCATTTAATGAGGCTAACGGCACACTCCTGTGCAACGTTTCCACGGGACGGCCGCGACCGGTGGTGCCCAGCAGTTGGATACGTCATGTTTTTGACATCATACATGGTCTCTCTCACCCCGGAAACAGGGCATCTCAAAAACAGGTGGCAGCCAAGTTCATTTGGCACGGGCTGAAAAAGGATGTGACGGGTGGGTTAAGACCTGTGTGATGTGCCAGCGCCACATTAAAGCTCCTTTGGCCCAGTTCTCTGTGCCCGAAAGGAGGTTTGACCATGTGAATGTGGACCTGGTGGGTCCATTGCCCCCATCGCATGGTTTCACATACCTCCTCACGATGGTGGACAGAACCACTCGGTGGCCAGAGGCCGCTCCGCTGTCATCCACAACGTCCACTGATGTGGCTCGGGCGTTTATATATACGTGGGTGGCCCGGTTCGGTGCTCCGTCTGACCTTTCGTCGGACCGCGGACCTCAGTTCACCTCTGAGCTTTGGTCCGAGATTGCCAGGAACTTAGGCGTGAGACTGCACCGCACTACCGCTTATCACCCGCAGGCTAACGGTTTGTGTGAGCGGTTTCACCGGTCCATGAAGGCCTCTCTCCGAGCTACCCTTAGCAATGGTATTTGGGTCGACAGGCTCCCGTGGGTCATGTTGGGTCTCAGGACCGCCCCCAAGGAGGATCTCCAGTCATCGTCGGCTGAGCTGGTCTATGGCCAACCGCTGCGGGTCCCCGGGGAGTTTTTACCTGACACCACAGACCCCTGGTCTGCGACCCAGCAGCGCGTTTTAAACTTGGAGAACGCTAGGGCATTTGTGCCGTTCCCCACCTCGTGCGGTCGCTTGCACTTCATTGAAGACACGCGACCCGCAACCAAAGGAAACAAATCAGAGCATCCCGCTGGTGTTGGGGGGGGGGAGTGACCGGAGAGCGAGCTGCACACAGCTAGACGGCAACGTTTTTTTAGGGCGTGCTCATCTAATGTAGCCTATCCCTCGGCCGCCAAGGCTGTCGACCTTGCGGTTACCTGTTGACGTTGTGCCCAGGGTACCTCAGGCATGGAAAACATGGCCGCTGGTCGAGGGCCTCGCCACAGCCGCTGGCGAGGCCATGCTCTCACCTCTGGCTGCGCGGTGTGAGGCGGTGTGGGGCCTAGGTCAAATACCGCCCGCGCTCCAGCGGAAAGACCAAAGTCCCTCTGCGGAGAGGGGAGCCCTGAGGAGGGAAACATTTATTTTTAACTTCGCACCCCCTCAAAGGGAGACTAATCCAACCAAGATGTCTGTAAACAAGCTTTGACAGCATCCTAGCCCTCCCTGCGGTTCTAGCTTGCGGCTAGGTAAAAGCTAATAACGTCAAAACCTCGCGTGATGTTTCGACGTCGGCTGGCCTTCAAGGCCCCGCCACCCGACACCATTTTTGACTGAAAAAACAGCAATTCGAACAAAGTTACTAATCGCTGCTAATTCTATACCGTGGCGGTATATGCTTAACAGCCCACCAGCCACCCGCCGGGCCGACTCACCTCATGGCGTCGGCCGGGCGGGGCACTGTTCCAACATGCCAGAGGCAAAGGACTGATGCCACCTGCTTCACAAGCACGGAGCACCAGTGGTGGTTGCAACCATCAACCTTGGTGTGCACCCATGAAGGGGTTAATGAATAAATGAACTAAAACTCCACCAACACACTGCAGAATGGGCTAGCCCATACACACAACATTAAGGGGATGCAGACCAGAGAAACACCAGTCCTGCACACCATTCATAATATTGACAAAAAGCACACCAGCCCTAGGCCTCAGCCCATTCACCCATGAAGAAGGTAAACAAGCCCCCGTCAACACTCCCAACAGTAGACACCGATTGGCCGTCAGCATGAATGGTTAACACATTGAGGACGGAGCACTAGTTTATACAGGGGTTCGAATCCATGCGTAGTCTGTGAATTCGAGAAGGTGCAATACCGGCCAGATCCTCTTAGGGGCGCCATCACGCTACTGCAATGTGCCCTGTGGGCGAACGGATCACTTTTATTTTTCCTTTCAATGGAGATTCTTTGTAGCCGGATTCTGAATCAGCATCCTGTACCGTCGATTTCACCATGCAATAAGGGGATTTATCATCAGTCAATGGACATATCGATCTACCAGATGCCGAGCGATAACGGGGAAATGCTCAGGGGTATCCCACCGGCTCATGGTAAGATCTTTTTCACGTAAAGTACAGCCGGATCAGAGCTTGCTATGATACGCAACCAGCCGATCAGCGTATGTGGCTAGTTACACGAACACTGTTATTGGTAATCAATAATAATAAATGACGTCCCCCGCCCCCCCCCCCCCCCCCCCTTTCATGCATACATGCTTTGGGACAGTCCAGATCATGCAGTTTTAGTTATTTATGTAGCATCTGTAAAACGGAAATGTCGTTGGATATAACGTTAGCAGCTATTAGCCATTTATCTAGCCTCCCAGAAAATATACTAGCCCAAATCCGGTATAAAGCTTATATTCACAGCGCTATAAATTGGGAACCTATTGATGCATTTTTTTTTCTTTAAGCCATTTTGAAGGGACGGTTTATGAACTCAATTGACAGATAGCAATACTATAAAGTATAGATTTAGCTGTACAAAAATACACAGGCTTGTTTACAAAAGCTGGTCCTCAACCATTATATTAGAGTTTCTTTAATAGTTGTCATACAGAAGTACAGAATACTTTCATACAAAATGCTTCTTACTGTTACGCTCCAGAGACTGTGCTAGACAAGATAGTATCAAATAACATAGTATAGCATGTACATTAGAAGTAGAAAATGAGGTCACAGTGTTCAGTATAGACATATGTACAATGTTCGATGCAGAATAGACGTAACTGAGTTACCATATAATATACAATACTATGCAGTGTACTAATGTACAATATTATATAGTGCAAAGCAGAAATGCAGAAATGGGATGAGGTACAATTTAGGTACAATTTACAGTAAGGTGTACGAGTTGTAGTGCAATCCTTCATCAATAAATATAAAGTGTGGGGAGTGGGTGCTACAGTGTGTTTGTTTAAAGTGAGTGTGTGCTATAAAGTGTGGGGAGTGGGTGCTACAGTGTGTTTGTTTAAAGTGAGTGTGTGCATGTGGATGTGTGTGCTATGTGCGTTTGATGGTTGTTGTTGTGTAGTGTTCATTGTTCGTTAAGCAGACTGATGGCCTGGGGATAGAAGCTTCTTCTGAGTCTTTCTGTGCTCGCCTTGAGACTCCGGTATCGCTTGCCTGACCGCAGCAGTTCAAAGAGGCAGTTGTTCGGGTGGCTCGAGTCCTTAATAATTCTCTTAGCCTTCCCCCTGCACCGCTTGTTGTAAATGTTCTGGAGGGTGGGGAGCCCCCCTCCGATTGTGCGTTCGGCTGAACGTGTCACTCTTTGTAGTCTGCTTCGGTCTTGTGCAGTGCTATTCCCAAACCAGGAGGTGATGTTGCCAGTCAGGATGCTCTCTATTGTACATGAGTAGAAGTTCTTAAGGATCTTCTGACTGACTTGGAACTTCCTTAGGCGCCTGAGGAAGTAGAGGCGTTGTCGTGCCTTCTTCACAACACTGTCAATGTGTGTGGTCCATGTCAAGTCCTCGGATATGTAGGCTCCGAGGTACTTAAAGCTGTTGACTCTCTCAACCGGTGCCCCGTCGATGCTGAGGGGGCTGTAGTCCTTGACCCCCGACCTCCTGAAGTCCACAATCATCTCCTTTGTTTTGCTGACGTTCAGGGAGAGGCTGTTTTCCTGGCACCATCCCGCCAGGACCTTTGACCTCTTCCAGGTAGGCCCTCTCGTCGTTGGCAGAGATCAGGCCCACCACCACTGTGTCGTCGGCAAATTTGATGATTGTGTTGCTACTCCGCTGAGCCACACAGTCGTGTGTGTACAGGGAGTAGAGGAGGGGACTCAGAACACAGCCCTGGGGGGCCCCTATGTTGAGGGTGATGGATGAGGAGGTGCAGTTGCCTGCTCTCACCACCTGGGGTCTGCCCGTCAGGAAGTCCAAGACCCACTGGCAGAGGTCATAGTTCAAGCCCAGGTCCCTGAGCTTGGCTATGAGTTTGGAGGGGACTATGGTATTGAATGCCGAGCTGTAGTCGATGAATAGCATTCTCACATAGTTCCCCTTCCTCTTGTCCAGGTGTGATGCTGCTGTGTGCAGCACATGGGCTATGGCGTCCTCCGTGGACCTGTTGGGGTGGTATGCAAATTGCAGGGGGTCCATGTTGATGGGGAGGGAGGAGCAGATGTAGCCCTTTACTAGCTTCTCAAAGCACTTCATGGCTATGGAGGAGAGAGCTACAGGGCGGTAGTCGTTGAGGCAAGCAGGCTTGGATTTTTTGGGTACAGGGATAATAGTGGACTTCTTCAGGCAGGTGGGGATGACAGCCTGTTCTAAGGACAGGTTAAATATGTCAGTGAATACCGGGGCCAGTTGGTCGGCACAGACTTTTAGGACGCGGCCGGGGATGCCGTCCGGTCCTGCTGCCTTCCTGATATTCACTTTTTTAAAGGTCCGCCTCACCTCATGCTCTGTTACCCTGAACACTGAGTCTCCATCAGCAGCAGACCCCCCCCCCCCCTTTGCCGTGGCTTGTGGGCTGGTGTTGTTATTACCAGCATCAAACCTTGCATAGAAGGTATTGAGGTCATTTGCTAAGGAGATGTCACTGTAGACTCAGCCCAGTGGTTGCGAAAGTGTTAAGAGGAGGGAAGACCTTTTTTAAAAATACAGCCCTCAGTGGGGAATCAAACAGAACAGTAACCCAGCATTGTAGCATAGCGTTAGCCGCGCGCTCCAGGATAACCGGGAAAACAACAACGTTTACCCAGATATCCTGCCCCTTGCGCCAATACACAACTCGGTTGTCTCATGGGACAACGAGCAGCATCACTAACACCATCATTGTTATGCCTAGTGGCGCAGACCCTACCTGGGCGCGACCTAGCCACGACAGCTAGCCGCCGTGCGACGTCCCTCGATCCGCTGTCAGAAGACGAGGAAACCCCAGGACAGGGCCAGCGCGCCGTTGGAACGTGCCGAGAAGATTTCAGGGGCTGGCAAATCTCCGGCGAAAACCCAACATTGTTCAATTTCTCTCTGCATTTCATAACAGCTAGTTCATGGAATGCACTGCACGTCCATGATGGAAAACGAAAAAGAGGAAGGGCGAGTGTGACCATGTCCGGTGCCTTATAGGGGGACACTGGGGCGGGGCCTGGTCAAGTGCATGGGTGCATTGTTTTCGTTAATGAAGTACAGTAGGTACTGGAGATGAGGTATATCTCAATATGGCGAAGAGTGAGACGCGATTGCCAGTACGAATATATAACCTTCTGTAGTGTGTTAGTGAAAAGTTAACCTTCTGCGTGTGTGGTAGTGGAAGGTTAACCTTCTGTAGTGTGGTAGTGAAAGGTTAACCTTCTGTAGTGTGGTTGTGAAAGGTTAACCTTCTGTAGTGTGGTAGTGAAAGGTTAACCTTCTGTAGTGTGGTAGTGAAAGGTTAACCTTCTGTAGTGTGGTAGTGAAAGGGTTAACCTTCTGTCAAGTCAAGTCAAGAGTTTTAATTGTCACGGCATACAAGTATACAATGAAATGCGGGTGGTCTTGCCCGCAACGATGTGCAATACAGTGGTACAACATATAATAGAATCCAATAAAAAAACAACATTGTGCAATAAACAGGTAACAGGTAACATGGTGTGACATCTCGGTATCTGTACATAGTTATTTACAGGGCATATAGGACATGCTAGGTAGCTTTGGTAGTGCAATACACTGTTCCTGTTATTCTAATTTAAAGTGGCCTTTCCTTTTGGCCATAAGTGTGCGGCATGAGTGTGTGCCCGCTCATGTTAAAGTGTTAAAAGTGTTAAAGTGTTCTGTAGTGTGTTAGTGAAAGGTTAACCTTCTGTAGTGTGTTAGTGAAAGGTTAACAGTAGGTTATGAATATAACCGTGTTCTATGAGTCTAGTGACGCTCAGCGTCATATTGCACATATCTCACTCTAGTGCATGTGCACTGAATAAAAACTCACAAAATGTACCTTTACATACCAACATCCGTCTGGCCACACCCCCCGCCACCTATATAAGCAGGGGTGTGGCCACACACTCACCTCCTTCTCAATCTTTCACCACAAGGCAAGATCAAGGGCTGCAGTGGCGTCCTGACGCTGAGCGTCACTATACTCATAGAACACGGTTATATTCATAACCTACTGTTCTATGTCGTAGAGCTTCCGCTCAGCGTCATATTGCACAACAGGAGCTGAGCGGGAGCTGACGCTCGACAAATGTACCGCACTGAGGCCCCCCACAACCATCAGAACCGGGGAGAACCGAGCCCCCCGACCCTCCCTAATGGAGGGATACCCTCCCTATTGGAGGAGGGGAGGGAGACGGATCCGACCGTGCGAAGAGGAATTCGAGCAACTTAACGCACAGGGTGAGCAGACCGTGGCTTGACCCCACGACTACGCACACGCACAACCTGCATGCCACCAGGGAACGAACGGAAGGAACAAACCTTGTTACCGCCCCCAAAATCACGGGGTCAAGAGCAAAGCTCAACCCTGTGGCAAGGCCGTAGCAGCGGAGCGCGAAGGAAGACCCAGACCCAGAAGGGACTGGATCCCCCCGGAAAAAGGGGGCCCGGAGAGGCCAATGATGCCACAGCATCAAGACCTCACCAGGCGGTCACTAGTGACACCGCCCCCCACATCGCCAGCGTATTCGGACAGGGCCCATCCAAGAGCAGGCCCTTCCCCCCACTAGCACGCCGCCTGGCTCACTGACCCTGGCATACTCAGGCAGTCAGCATGGCTGTAACTCGAAGCACTCAAGAGGCTACACTACAGCAGGAGCAGGCAGCACACCGGGGAGACGACCTCCAGAAGAGGCCGATCCCTCAATCCAGGCAGCAGGCACTTGACCCGAGCCTGGAGCACTGCGGACGAGACAGGCGCCAAAGGGGTCAACTGAAAACAGCACCCCGGCAGAAGGGGCGTATGCTGGCATTGTTGAGCACCATGTCAAAGCCTCCACCAAAAATCCCAGACGCTCTAGAGGGGCCGAGCAGAGAAGGCTGACACGATTGGCAGACGTCATGAACGTGCAGGGGCACACTCAACGGGTAACCCAGGAGTTGACTCCGCTCCACACCAGGGAATCAACCACCCTCTTGGTTCAACATGCGGTGGTTGTTCCTATAACCCCTCAGGAAAAAACTCCAAAACACACCTGCGAGTATACACTGGCTATACCGCAGTACAAGTGTGTTAGTTTTCAAAAAGGGGTTATCCCAGGCCTACGGGTCGACGAAAACAACTACGGACCGGGCCCGGCGGATCGAGACGTACACAGGGATGCCAGAGGAGTCTATAAAAAACACCTCAACAGCCCCCTCTCAGCCATGTGTAAGCGGGAGAAGAGAGGGGCGAAAAGAATGGAGAAAAAAAAAACAGGCCCCTTTAGCACAGCGCAAGGTACAACACAACATGGACCAAGCAACAGTGAGGGGTAAACGTAGTACAACCACGAACATCTCCATAACGCATAACCCTGTGACACCCGGGCCGACCCGGCATTTTTCCCCCTGAAAAAAGCACAAGTCCCTCAGGGTACCAGAACAGAAGATATGCGTCCCCGGCGGACAACGGGTTAACTGACCTGGACCAGCGTGACCAGAACCAGTCCCGTGCCCTAATCATGCCGACATCCCCAACTCTAGGAGGGGGGGGGGGGGGTTGGTACGCATGTCAATCTAAAACATTATAGAGGGCACAACCCAGACGGTCCCATTCGTACCGCGCTCAGTGGCCCACCCAAGGGCGTGAGACCCCTCTACCTATGCTTTGATCTATTCCGTTAACATCCCCCAGATATGAACGAGAATTCGTAGAGACAAATCTATTAAACTGGCGCTCGGAAGAGACAAACTCCATTCCAGTTGCCCCATAAAAACGCTGTTTTAATAATGAGCAAACAAGGCGTGCAAGCCTCATGCGTGATTCCTATCAGAAACACCCAGGGCCAGCACTATGTTCACGTCGAGACCCAAACACATCAATGGATAGTCTACAAGACACCAGACATTGTTCCTCCAAGCCGCCTGGGAGAACGACAAGAAGCCGCTGTGCTTCATTTCCTCTGCTCTTTATTCAAAAAAGAGAGAAAACACAGACTGACATGGATCCCATGTGACGCGGCTGAGGGAAAAAATCTTTTCATTTTTACACCCCGCCAACCTCTCCACAAGAGGGAGACGGGAATCCTCAGAGAGACTTCCCACGTGAGCCATAAATTGAAAAGTCAAGGTAACATTGAGCCATGTGACCAACAGACTCAAGTTACACATATATCGAGCGTAGCAGAACACCAAGTTCCTACGCTCTGCCCCGACAACTTGACAATAACAGAACCACACATGGGTCTGTAAAAAACTCACGGAAGCCATCGTCCAATAGAAACGTGCCCAGTGATGTATTCTATGACGGGGGAATCCCATGACTCAACTGCCCGTGCTAGGTGCGGAGTCAGAGAAACCCTCCCCCCCCCCCCTGGGCCGAGCTGACCTAACAGCTTGGCCGGACCGAATGAAAAGAGGGTAAAAAAAAACCCGACCAATTCCATTAAAAGGGCTAGCTGTCTTGATACTATATCAAGAAATCGAGTTGAAATATGCATGTTTCAAGAAACGCACTTGCTTGAAAGAGATATGCACAAATTAGAAAATCAGCGTTATAAAGTAGCTTCTTCTGCTTCAGCTTTGAATAAAACCAAAGGGGTTGCTATAATCATTGATAAAAAATGCAAAATTACCATCATAGGCAAAGGCAGTGATCAAGAAGGAAGAATAGCTTTTCTAAAATGTATTCATAATGGTAAAAGAATTGCGTTTATTAATGTCTATGCACCCAACTGTTATGAACCAGACTTTTTTCAATCATTGAATAAAATCCTAATGGAACTAGCTGATTTCCAGTTGATTATTGGGTCGGATATGAATTCTGTTTTGGATCATACCTGGGATAAATCAAAAGCAGTTAATCATAATGCTCGCTCGACAAACACTTTAAAGCACTTGCTATCTGACTTTAATCTTATTGATATTTGGCGGGTTCATAATCCAGGCAACAGGGAGTATACTTTTTTCTCTAATAGACATCTATCATTTTCCCGTATTGATTTAGTTTTAATATCAGCATCCTTATTTTCAGACGTAAAAAAAATTGAAATCCGACCTATGAGTTTATCAGATCACCATGCCTATTTCTGTCAATTTCAATTCAGCCAGGCTAAGAAAAAGGCCACAAGATGGCGCTTTAACTGCTCTTTATTGGATAATCCAGTATTCTGTGAGCAATTTCAGTCTGAGCTAGCCCAATTTTTAATGTTTAATAATAACTCCGTGGATGATTTCAGGATACTTTGGGACGCTACTAAAGGCTTTGTCAGAAATAATGCTATTACTTTCTCTTCAAGTCTTAATAAATCTCAGCTAAAACGAATATCGGAATTAGAAACCATGCTGTCTACCTTGGACCTATCTCAACAGAGGCATTACTCTCAACAGACTGCCGCCACACTAGCCAATGTTAAGAGTGAACTAAACGATCTTATCAGGAAAAGAGCCGAATCCTCCATCCATAAAGGTAGAGTAAACCAATACTTTCATGGTAGTCGACCGAGTCAAATATTGGCCAACAAACTACGCAATAGTGATCTTGTAGGAAATATTACTACTGTTACATCAGAAAATGGTGAGCTGCTTATAGATCCAAAATTAATCAATACAAGATTTTCAAAATTTTATAATGATTTATATACTACAGAAGGCGAGCGTCCCTCTGAAGAGATTGAATCCTTTTTAAGTGGCCTTAACCTCTCTGTTTTGTCACCAGTTGAATCAAGTTTAATGGGTGCTCCTATATCATTGCAAGAACTCAAAACATCTCTGGAAACTATGAATAAAGACAAGTATCCAGGGTGGGATGGCATTCTCCCAGAATTTTATTTGCGGTTCTGGGACGTCTTAGGCCCGCTACTACTTGAGATGATTAATATATCCATATCTAAAGGCTCCTTAGGGAGAGACGTGAATATGTCCCTAATCTCTCTTTTATTAAAAAAAGGTAAAGATCCAAACCAGTGTTCTAATTGGCGCCCTATTTCTTTAATTAATACAGATGCCAAACTATTTTCTAAAGTATTATCTTGCCGTCTTGAAAAGTTTTTACCTAAACTGATTCACCCAGATCAAAGTGGTTTTGTTAAAAAAAGGCTTTCGTCTGATAATTTGCGACGTCTCCTTCACATTGTCAACTCCGCCTCTCAAGCTAAAGTGTCGTCAGCTGTTCTCTCTGTTGACGCAGAGAAGGCCTTTGACCGTCTGGAGTGGACCTATCTTTGGGCTGTACTGAAACATATGGGACTAGGTCAAAATTTTATAAATATGGTAAAAATAATATTTTCTAATCCATCAGCCAGTGTCATAACCGGAGATATTAGTTCTCCTCCTTTCAAAATCACTCGTGGAAGTAGGCAAGGGGATCCGATCTCTGCAAGCTTGTTTATTTTATCCCTTGAACCTTTAGCCCAAGCTATACGGCAATCAGAAAACATTAAGCCAATCTCTGTAAATTCTACTGATCATCATATTTCGCTTTATGCGGATGACATCTTGTTATATATGGAGAATGTATCTCAGTCTCTCTCAAGCCTCCTGAAAATCTTTGAAAAATTCAGTTCAATTTCAAGTTATAAAATAAACTGGACCAAATCAGCACTAATGTACCTAAGAACCACTCCTAACTCTGTGCTTGACCATGAGATCCCGGTTGTAACACAATTTAAATATCTTGGTATTGATATATTTCCTTCAATTGAAAAAATTGTGTCCGTAAACTACGATAGAACCATTAGGTCAATCATAAATGATCTCAATCGATGGTGTAATATACCTGTCTCCCTTTCCGGAAGAGTCTCTATTATCAAAATGAACATATTACCTCGAGTAAACTTCTGTAGTTCCATGATTCCTATTGCCCCACCTGTTGCTCATTGGGAAAATTTACATAGAGCAGTCTCAAAATTTATATGGCGAGGCAAGCGAGCTCGGGTTAAACTTACTACCTTACAAAATGAGCGGCAATCTGGTGGTTTAACTGTGCCAAATTTGAAGTTATATTTTCAAGCGTTATCATTTCGTCCTCTGTTGAGTTGGTTTAATTTAAATTCTGAGGCCCCCTGGCTTAATATTGAAAAACATATTGTGGCGCCAATTCGTTTACAAGACATTGTCTTTACAGATATTTCACTAAAGCAATGTAGATTACGTTATGGTCCGATAATAGCGCATGCCATATCTTTATGGCGCAAATATGAAAAGTTACTTAATTGGGATACTAAGTGGCATGAACAGACTCCCTTATTTCATAACCCGTTTTTGCTTAGCGGAGGCCGCAGTTTTGTAGCTCAATCATGGTCCAACTGTGGCATTCATGTACTTGGCGATGTTATGGAGGACAATAGTCTAAGAACATTCTCAGATCTGAAAGAGTCATATAACTTACCTGGCACCTCCTTTTTTTTTATATTTACAGCTCCGCTCGGCTATGCAAGCCTATGGAGTTCCATGGACCAAACCAACTACTCACCGTTAATTACTTTCTCTAAAAAAACTGCAGGTCTCTCCAAAGGACAAGTCTCTATAATTTATAAAGATCTATCACAAAGATGTACTTCGTTAATACCTGTTATCCAATCGTGGAGCACAGAATTGGGATTAGAACACCATCACTCTATCAATTGGACCAGAGTTTGGGGAAATGTTACTATGGCATCACGAAACCCAAATCATCAGCAGATTCATTTCAATTTTGTCCATAAAACATATTTAACCCCCCAGAAAGCTTATAGAATGAGACGTGCTATGTCACCAAACTGTACACGTTGTTCTCTAAATACTACTGGTACTTTTACACATATGATGTGGGAATGCCCCACAGTTAAAAGTTTCTGGGAACAGATAACTAATTATCTATCTAAAGTATTACAAAAACATATTCCCTGTTGTCCCAAATTACTTCTCCTTAATGATGATGATTCTTTAGCTTTAAGTATTGTTCAGAGACGATTTTGGCTGGCAGGATGTACTGCTGCAAAAAAAATGTTGGCGCTGCGATGGCAAGCTCCACACTATCTGCCCTTTAATCACTGGAAACAGTTATTAGCTGATGTTGTAACAATGGAGCTTTCTACAGCTAGATTAAATGGGGCAAGATATCAAACAATAGATAGCTGGAACCATATTCTCTATCAAGTTAGGACCTTCAATATATAGCTAGCAGGACATAACTAATTATATCTGTATAATTCCTTTTAGTTTTTTTTTTATTTTCTTGGTCTTTGTTGACATTTTTGTTCAATTAATTTTCTTCTCAGGACTATGACGGGGTGGGTTGGGGGGGGTTTACTATTATTATTATTATTATTATTATTATTATTATTATTATTATTATTATTATTATTATTATTATTATTATTATTATTATTATTATTATTATTATTATTATTATTATTATTATTTTATTTATTTTTTGTCAACGGTGGTTGGTGCAGGGGTTAGGGGGTAGGAGTTATTTTTATTTTAAATGAGGCAAGGGGCAAGCCAATGCATGTAATTGACAAATAATTTAAATGTATGTTTTTATGTGCATTATATGTGCATTGTATGTGCATTATATATCCTGCCTTTTCTTCCAAAAAATGAAATAAAAATAAAAAGTATAAAAAAAACCCGACCAATCAGAAGAGGGAAGAAGGGGTTTTTGCGGTTACCCCCTCGCAAGCCCAACCCTTGAATACGACAACAACAATAGCCATATGATACCTTAAGTAGCCAGCATGCTAACGAACAGCGAATATCCAATGATAAGCTAGCCCAACGTACGCTAGCCACAGACAAGTCTGTGAACAGGGTTTATAACAAGGCCAAGGTTTATATGTGAACACGACACCCGTGTTTTATGTTGCAAGAACACAGAAGATTTGATAGAGAGAGAGAGAGAGCGTTCTAAAAGACTGTGGTACCATTACACACACGAGCACTACTGCAGACCAACACAACAGTGTTGTGGCTCAATATCACCGTTTAAGCAACAGAACACACAACTAACCTCTACCTTTATATGAAGAACATAAGTCTTCAGGTCGAGGAAGAAAAAACCCTTTCGACCGAGTGTCAGCCACAGTCCTTCCTAAGCACACATGAAATGTAGCGACCAAACAAAGACTAAAAGTCTAGCCCTCCTATCAAACCCACACTAGCGAAGGTTCACACATCCTATCCCCATCATATGTAGTGAATAAACACACAGTTTGTAACAAAATACAGTCCCTCCTAGGAGGTACTTTTATTTGGACAAAATCATATGTGGGCCGGGGAAGGGAACAGGGGAAACAATGGGGGGAAAAGTCACTTCTTCTAGCGACGCCTGCCACGAGCCGCTCGGGTTTTGCCACCCCGGTGAGCCCCGTAGGGACGGTGAAGGATTGGTACCTGGCCTCGACGATCCCTACCGTCACCTCCGAGCGTGGATGGGCCGGCTACAGTGGTCAAGGCGCCCTCTCTCCTCCTGGCCTTATTCGCCGAAGGGCCAGCAGTGGCGGTGGTCGCATTCCTATTCTGCAATTACATAAATAAGAGATGAGCGGAGAGGATGATCCACTCATTCTTTAATTATTTTTGTAAATAGTTTAGCAGCATAATTAAATTACTTTTCTTTAAAAACCTTAAGTACTTGTGTGGTCTCCATTGTTTTTGTCTGTACCTTGAGTTTGGTTCATGACAGTATATACTTTGTGTATGTTACTTTGTGTATGTAGTATATACAACAACAACAACAACAACAACAACAACAACAACAACAACAACAACAACAACAACAACAACAACAACAACAACAACTATTAGCTTTGTCTGCTGTGCTTTGCAAGGTGTAGTTTTTAAAATATCCTAAAACACACATTTATTTATGTAATTGCATGAATAGGAATGTGATTTGATCTTAATATGACGTTACAGCTGTGTACTGCAGTGAAAGGGTTAAGTTTAAGTCATCTCATCTCCTCCTCAGTGAAAGGCACAGCTGTGTACGGCAGTCTCCTCTCCGCTCATCTCTTATTTATGTAATTGCAGAATAGGAATGCGATTTGATCTTAATATGACGTTACAGCTGTGTACTGCAGTGAAAGGGTTAAGTTTAAGTCCTCTCCACTCCGCTCATCTCCTCCTCCAGCTGTGTACTGCAGTCTCCTCTCCGCTCATCTCCAAGGCGCACACACACACACACACACACACACACACACACACACACACACACACACACACACACACATATACGGGTTTATGCTACATCGGGGGGACCAATGAATGTATACAGCCTGATGGGATCCAGCCTTTCTAAAGGGTCTAGAGACATGATTTTAACTGCTAAAATCATTATATATTTTTTGTTAACACAAAAACCACTTGACATTTTCAAAACTCTCCAAAAAAAATCTGATATCTACGGGTTTATACTACCTCATGGGGACCACATGACTGTATACAGCCTGATCGGATCCAGCCTTTCTAAAGGGTCTAGAGACTTTTAGCTGCTTTTAACTGCTAAAATAATTTGATTTTTTTGTTAACACAAAAACCACTTGACATTTTCCCAACTCTAAAAAAAAAAAAACTGAAATCCCCCCCCCCCCCCCCTATGGGAACCGGTTTCTTTTTTTGTGTGTTAACAAACAAATATAATGATTTTAGCAGTTAAAATCATGTCTCTAGACCCTTTAGAAAGGCTGGATCCCATCAGGCTGTATACAGGTTATAGTCAAGTCAAGTAATTTATTTATAGAGCACATTTAAAAGCTCGAGAGCCAACCAAAGTGCTGTACAGTACAGTCAAAGCATAAAATCAATGTCCTATAAAATACACAAATACAAAAAGGCACAACAGGACAGGACAGTACAAAAGGACAAGCGGATAGGGGAGCACAAAGTACAGTATAGCACAGCGGGGACAGAGGAGCACAAGAAGAGATACAAGAGGGAGGGGGCAGGATAAAATTGCATGGGAGTGTGTGGGTTAGGGTGTCTGAGAATCAGGATTAATCGAAGGCTAGGGAATAAAAGTGGGTTTTTAAACGGGCCTTAAATGTCTCCAGCGTAGGGGCAGATCGAATCTCCAGGGGAAGCTGGTTCCATAGTTTGGGGGCTACGGCCTTGAAGGAGCGATCGCCTCTCTTTTTTAGTCTGGTGCGGGGGGGGGGGGGGGTGGACCAGCCGAGCCTGGTTGGTGGATAACGTATATTTCTATAATGTAACGTATCTCTGATCGATTGTTCTGAACTTGTATAGTGGAATTTCCCTTCTCTCTGCATTGTTGACTCTGTCCATTCATTCAATTGGTTCGTTTGCAGGAATTAGGCACGGACGAGAGCGCTCGGTTCCAACCAGAGGATCTGTTTTTATTCATCAATAAAAAGCCTCAGATCTTATTCTAAAAGTGGTTTCCAGCTGCTCCCCTATTGAGAAGATACGAGCTGGATTCCCTAAAGGTTCACAAAGATATTGTTCTCCTCTGCTATGCTGCTGCGAGATCAAAAAAGTCTTCTCCGGTTTGTTGATTCGGGTCGGCCTGGCAACACGCGGCCGGCTCTTTGTTGTGCTGGTTGTCCCTGGCAACACTTGGTCTCATCGATCGTCTGGGGTAGCGCGGGGTGCGCTTGTTTTCCCTTCTGCTTCTCTCCTCTCTCCGCCGGTTCCTGTATTTAAAAACAGCCCGCCCCCTTGCCGCGTCGCCCTAGTGACGATCGGTAGGGGCGTCACTTCTTTCTAATTGGCTAAGCTTGACGTCGGCCATTTTGAATCTTAAAGGGGGCTGGTAATTTCTATGTATGGACTATTTTACCCTTTCTTCTCCTTATATGGAAGATTCCAGTTTTAACAGGCCGTCTCTCCTGAACAGAAATAACCCATAAGTTGCTTTCTAATTTAACAGATAAAAGTACTTTGTCATGCTTTTATTGTCCTTAAACTCAGAGATTATTCTTTATTTTGACTAGACAGTTTCTAACAGTCTTTTCTTGAGTTCTTGGGCCTTCTAAATAGATGTTTAACTTTATTATTCATCTTTAAACATGCTTATTGTATTCATATTTTCTAAAGTAAAACCTTTTGACTTAGTTTTGGCCTTTTAAAACACTAAGCATCTTAATCTAACTTCTAATCTTAGTTAATAATATAGTTTGTAGCTTAACTTAACTTTTAAAAGATCAATCCGTCTCTTGTTTAGTCTCAAACTGATCCATACAATAATCTAACCCCGGTCTAGTCTAATTTCAATACATAATACTTTATAATTTAGTTTACTGTTGTCCAAATTTAGGCAATTAATTACAAAGGAGTTCCTGTGACCAGAAGGCGACCAGGTGCCCTCTGTGGAAGTTGGACCCATAAAGATAGCTATTTCTAACAGTGGGTCCTTGTGTGACCTTTTGGGTTCTGGCTAGAGTAAATAGAGGAACTGTTGAGCTACTAACTTTAGCTAGACTCAAGCCCCATACATGGCCTAGAGTATTTACAGTTGGCCTAATCAATCACGTTTAACTAAACTATGTTTAGTTACTTTGTCATTTTACTTCATCCATTTAAGTGATTCTTTTGTCTCTAACCGAAGTCTATTAATATTTACCATTGTATAGTCGGTTTGCACTTTTTAACCTATTGTTTTTGGCCAGATTTAAATGCAGATCAACTGTTTCCCTATAACCACTTACCACTCGGATTCGTCCCGTAGAATTGTACCTTGAGGAATAAGTAATGTTTCATTTTGATAATTTACCACAAACCCTTCTCTGAGGGTTCTAACCCTCAATTCGTAACCAGTAAATTCCAAAATCAAACATCTCTTTCCTTATATAAACCATAATCCTGTTAATATTTCTTTAAACATTTTTTAATTTTTTAAATACAAAAACCACAATACCATAAGCATTTCCTTTCTGTACAGTTGTAAAATTATCTTTCACACTTCCCCCCACCCTCGTTAGACTATTGGAAGGTAATCAAACAAGAATTGGCTTCCAAATGTATCAGCTTTTTTCTTTATGACTATTTTATCCATGTAATTAGCTTAATGTGTCTAGTTATGCAATGTACTCTGCAAGAAAAGATTAATACATCACACCAAAAAAGGGAGACTTAACCAAGAAAATATATACAATTTTCTCCGTTGCAAGGACCACTTTAAGGTCTATTTTATCCTTAGCTTCAACCCTGTCAGTTATCCTTTATCGAAACCTCTGAGGTCTATTGATAACCCGTTGTGGCCGTTGCTCCTTCTTTTGCATCTGCGCTAAGCACTTGTTTCTGTTATGGTTTGACACCGACCCCAAACGCAAACGGCACAGAGAGAGTTGTTTCAGAGTTAGCCAAAATCAAGGGCTTGTTTATTTACTTAGTAAACAGAAAGAATTTGGTGGAGAACAGAACAAACTGGGAAACAAGCATGTGAGGAATGTTTGCTGCTCTGCAGCTTCTCCCGGGGGGTTACGTTTGAGGAATCTGTCCGTGACGTCAGAGCCGCTCTGCAGAATCCTCCCAGCATATACTCCCGGGGTGGTGGCGGATAGGGAGAGAGAGAGACCGAGTTAGCTCAGTGCACAATTGGAAACTGACAGGTGACAGATGAAGTGACTTGTCCAAACAGATACATCCAAGTGACAGAATCTTCGGTGTGAAACACACAGTGAGCAATGTCCAAACAATAAATCCAAGTGACAGAATCTTCGGTGTGAAACACACAGTGAGCAATGTCCAAACAATAATAAATCCAAGGTGAATATCCAAAACAGGCAAAAAGGGTGAGAAACAGTCTGAACGAAAAACAGGATCTCTTCAGTGCTTTAACACACACAAAAAACGATTGAGTCCAAAAGACTGTCTTGCAAAAACTCACCAGAGCGCTGTGCGCAAGCGAGCGGATCAAACAGGGCGAGCGCTTCGTAACGGGGAAGCAGGTTCTCCAAACAGAATACTCCTCGAGAGTCCTGGGAGGCAAAGCACAGGGAAAGCAGCGACGGAAGGAAACAGCAAATGCAGAGAATATTTCAGAACGATCCAACATTGATAATAGGGGAATCAGGGTATATAAAGCCAAGGGGTGCTTAATGACAAGCTGTGACAGCTGCGGGATGAAATTGATCATTGCTCCAGAAGCGTGTGGTTGGGGGAGCACCAATCAAACGGCATCTACAGGAAGAAGCGTGTGGAGAGGAGAATGCAATTAATTAACCGAAATCCCTTAAAGGAACAGAGCGAGTGGGTGAGCAGCGGACCAATCATCACAGTACTTTAAGAAGCCCGTGGTGGGGAAAGAACCAAACCTCACAGTACTCCCCCCTCCACGGGAGCCACCCGGCGACCCACTCGGCCCCGGCCTGCCCGGACGGGACCGAAGGAAGCCGGCGATCAGGGGCACTGGAGAGGGGGACAAAGACAGAGGCCCGGAGAGGGGGACCGGAGACGTGGACAGAGGACCGGCGAGGGAGGCCGGAGACGGGGACTGGGACCCGACAGCGGAGGCCGGGCACGGGGACTGGGGCCCGACAGCGGAGGCCGGGCACGGGGACTGGGGCCCGACAGCGGAGGCCGGGCACAGGGACAGAGAACCGGCGAGGGAGGCCGGAGACGGGGACTGGGGCCCGACAGCGGAGGCCGGGCACGGGGACAGAGGACTGGCGAGGGAGGCCGGAGACGGGGACTGGGACCCGGTGAAGGGGCTGGACGGCACCTGAAGACACTGGGCATGACAGGAGGAGCTCCACCCCTTGATGGTACCGGAGGACCAGGCGATGTGGGGCTCGTGCAGCGCGAGCCAGGGCCTGCCCAGGACCACAGGGACAAGAGGAGAGCTGGTGACGAAAAACTGGAGCCTCTCAACGTGGTTACCAGCAACGGTGAGAAGGACTGGACAGGTGCGTTGAGTGACGTCAGCCAGGCGGCGATGATCCAGCGCGAAGACCTCCAAGGGCCTCTCGAGGTCCTCAAGTGGAATGTTGGCCCGGGTGGCAAACCCAACGTCCATGAAACTCCCATCAGCACCAGAGTCCATGAGTGCACCCACCGTCGCCCGCTGGTCCGCCCAGGCTAGGGTGACGTCCGCCAGACGGTTGGGTGGTGCACGGGTGGGGGAACAGGAAAGACGGCTCACCAGGATCTCCCGGGGTCCCGGCGAGCCTGGTCCTTTTGGCCGGGCACGGCAATTGGAGACACGGTGTCCATCCCGGCCACAGTAGAGGCAACGGCCGGAGAAGAACCTGGACTCCCGTTCGGCCGGGCTAAGGCGGTTGCGTCCCAGCTGCATGGGTTCCTCCTCGGTCACGGCTCGGGAGGGAACAAACCCACCAGTCACGGAGGGGGCAGGACGGTCAGCACTGTAGAGGGCGGCCGCCGGGAAAGGGAGCCCCTGAGCGGAGGTCGATGGCACAGTCGTAAGGCCGGCGAGGCGGAAAGACCTGAGCCCTGGACTCACTGAAAACCTCCTCGAGGTCGTGGTACGTCTGGGGTACTGAAAACCTCCTCGAGGTCGTGGTCCTCGGGGGGTATGTCTGGGGTACTGAAAACCTCCTCGAGGTCGTGGTCCTCGGGGGGTACGTCTGGGGGTCCCCGTCGGGTTCTCTCACGTCTTCTCTCCTGGAGGCGTCCGTCGATGCGAATGGCGAGGCTGAACAGGTCCTTGATGGACTCAGGTTCCTCACGGGTCGCGAGCTGGTCCCTGACTGCGTCGTTGAGCCCCCTCATGAAGGTAAGACGAAGTGCTTGGTCGTTCCAACCGCTCTCCGTAGCCGCCAGTCTGAACTCCAGCACGTAGTCGGTAACCCCGCCGCTGCCCTGCCGGAAGGTACCCAACCGGGCTCCAGGGTCCAGACCACGGGCTGGATGGTGGAACACCCTGCGGAGCTCAGCCACGAAGTCTGGGTAGGAGAAACAGAAGTCTGCCTCCATTGCCCAGGAGGAAGTGACCCACTGGGCTGCCCGGCCTGAGAGCAAGTTAGTCATATAGGCCACTTGGGCTCCTCTTGAAGTGAAACGACTGGGTTGATGACGAAAAACCAACTCACATTGCATGATGAATGTGGCACAATCCTCGAAGTTGCCGTCGAACAGCCGTGGTTCGGAGAGACGGGGCTCCCGAGGTGCGGGATCGGGAAGTGCGGGGCCTGCCAGGGCTGCGGGTGATGCTCCGGCCGAGGCTCCTGAAGGAAGTGGGGTTGCAAGCAAGGTGTTAATGGTTTCACTCAGTGCTTGTAAGTGGAGGAGAAGACTAGACTGCTGGCTAGCCAGAGCCCCCAGGGACCCCTGAATAAGCAGGACCTGCTCTCGGAGTTTCTGTACAGCAGCCGCAGCCGCATCTAGCTGTAGGCTGTGTTCATTGGTTGTCTCTAGCTGGACTGCCAATGCTGTGCTGACTCTCTCTGTGTCGGCTGGGGTCGTCATGGTTGGATCGTAATGTTATGGTTTGACACCGACCCCAAACGCAAACGGCACAGAGAGAGTTGTTTCAGAGTTAGCCAAAATCAAGGGCTTGTTTATTTACTGAGTAAACAGAAAGAATTTGGTGGAGAACAGAACAAACTGGGAAACAAGCATGTGAGGAATGTTTGCTGCTCTGCAGCTTCTCCCGGGGGGTTACGTTTGAGGAATCTGTCCGTGACGTCAGAGCCGCTCTGCAGAATCCTCCCAGCATATACTCCTGGGGTGGTGGCGGATAGGGAGAGAGAGAGACCGAGTTAGCTCAGTGCACAATTGGAAACGGACAGGTGACAGATGAAGTGACTTGTCCAAACAGATAAATCCAAGTGACAGAATCTTCGGTGTGAAACACACAGTGAGCAATGTCCAAACAATAAATCCAAGTGACAGAATCTTCGGTGTGAAACACACAGTGAGCAATGTCCAAACAATAATAAATCCAAGGTGAATATCCAAAACGGGCAAAAAGGGTGAGAAACAGTCTGAACGAAAAACAGGATCTCTTCAGTGCTTTAACACACACAAAAAACGATTGAGTCCAAAAGACTGTCTTGCAAAAACTCACCAGAGCGCTGTGCGTAAGCGAGCGGATCAAACAGGGCGAGCGCTTCGTAACGGGGAAGCAGGTTCTCCAAACGGAATACTCCTCGAGAGTCCTGGGAGGCAAAGCACAGGGAAAGCAGCGACGGAAGGAAACGGCAAATGCAGAGAATATTTCAGAACGATCCAACATTGATAATAGGGGAATCAGGGTATATAAAGCCAAGGGGTGCTTAATGACAAGCTGTGACAGCTGCGGGATGAAATTGATCATTGCTCCAGAAGCGTGTGGTTGGGGGAGCACCAATCAAACGGCATCTACAGGAAGAAGCGTGTGGAGAGGAGAATGCAATTAATTAACCGAAATCCCTTAAAGGAACAGAGCGAGTGGGTGAGCAGCGGACCAATCATCACAGTACTTTAATAAGCCCGTGGTGGGGAAAGAACCAAACCTGACAGTTTCCTTGGTTGTGTGCAGCCTTGGTACTGCCCTGAGATCCACAGAAGGAAATTATGTTTCCCTCTGTCCTTTTATTGCTTTTGGATTTGTTATTACAACACACAATTGATTGGAAGATCACATTTCCCCCTCAGATACATTCTTCTACTGTTCTGCATTGACAATACATTTTTCCCAATTTATTTATCTATTACTTTTACATGGCTCCTTATACGTTATTATTCAACTAAATCACCTTTCTCTCATTTATTTTGTGCTGTACTATATTACTAGATCAAATGTCTCAAGTTCAACACAACATTTACCACACCACCTTTTGAGTGTGGAATAATCATTACACAATCATACTTTATTTCCAGACAGGTCCCCGACTGGACAGCACGGCTCTGACGGGTCCCACTCACCAACCAACCCTATGCATGGTAACAAACCATAGTCCCCTTAAACACACATCTTTCACACACTCTGCCAGCCTCCAACAAGCCGTCACAGAATCCCCCATAAGCCAATTATCAATTACACATGTCCACACCTTACATTAAAAACTATTTGGCCAATGGCGACCAAAATCTACAGAGCTTACCTATGTACAGAGAACCTTGTTACCCCAACTCTCACCACACACCAAAACGTGACACAACCTCCCAGATTCTACATCTGGACTCTTAATGAGCGGAAAACAAAATCATGTACCAGCTCTAGTCCACTCTCCACGTTTCCAGCCCATCATATAGACATCCCTACCAGTCCCGCTGTGTCACCACCAACCTGCTACCCTGACCGGCGAGAGTTCCCTCTCAGCCCGTCAGTTCCTAAGAAAAAGATAGAGAAAAGAAACGAAAAAAAGAAAACACCAACAAAAATAAAAGAAAATGTGAGTGTCATATCATTCAACACACCCATCAAACAAACCCAAACCTCCATCCAGAGGCATAAGCCCCTTTGTAAAAACTAACAAAGAAATTAAAATAAATAAAATACCATGTACACATCCTCTCATGATTTTTATTTTATTTTTTTTAAGTCTTCTTGACCACCCTTTGATCAAGCATGTATAATCACTACTAATCACTACTGAAGTAGTCCTTTTTTATTACACTGTCTAATATTAAAATGTTCCATTTTTCCTGTTTAAAACCACCGTTTTTGTTAATATGATTAGTCATGCATTTGCCAGTTACTTCATCCCCTCACAACCCCAACTTACCACTGTTAGTCTTCCAAGCCGTTTTAGTAACTTGCACACATAATCTAACCATCCAACTTATCTATATACATTTTTTTCTTTTTATTCTATTCAGTCTCATGATTTAACATCTATCTCTATTTTCCTGAGAGTCATAGCGTCTCCTGTGCATTTCCTCATCGTTCTTTTCAGCCTGTGGCCTTTGCAGACACAACCTTTTTACACACTCCCTTTGATTATGCCCCAACATCCCACAGTACCAGCATGGCTGTCCATGACCCTTTCTTGGTGGGGCGAATCCACAAGCCCCAGGGGCCTCCTGCCTGTGTTCGGATGGCCCTGATACCACCCTTAGCAGGTCTGTCGGGCCCAGGTTCTGTCCTTGCTCTCTGCCATTACCTCCATGGCCTTCTCCTCTGATGGTCTCTCGACCCCCTTTGTTGGCTCTTTGGGCTCGCCACCCTTTACCACATGATCTGGCCATGTGTCCCAGTTCACCTAAATTCTAGCATTCTTTTGGCTGGTATCCCACAGTCCCCGACAGGCTCACACCTCTCCGGCCCTCTCCGGGCAGGGCCTGCTGTATGGAGGAGAGATGCACATACCTGTTCTCTTCTGCCGCTGCCCCTCGGGCCTGTCGTTGGGAGGGGCCTGGAAACTCACCCCTCCTGTGGTGTCCATCACCATGCCCTCGCTGCTCAGCTCCCCGTTCAGGTAACGGAGCAAGTGACATCTCTTGTTCACTGAGCCCTCGTTCTGCCGCACGAAACATTACTTCCAAAATTACATCACTCATGATCTCAGTCTGCTCCGCCAGTTCTCGCCCTAGCATTTCCCTCTCGTGTGCGACTTGGTCAACAGCTAGCTGCCTCTCCACCAGGTCTCTACGGACTGTCTCATGTCTTTCAAACGCTTCCGCGAACGCTCTCTGTCTTTCTGGAGAGAGGCACGTTAGCCTCTCTTCCTCCACGCTGGCGCTGGCTGTTTGGCTCCTTGTCACTGGGCCACGCCTCTCATTCTGGCTCTGGTGTTGGGGGAAATCTGGACAAGGGGCACTTGTGGGCTGAGAAAACTGTTCATGTATTTTCCCATACCTGTCGTTGGTCCCATTCAAGACCTGAAGTCAAGATAAGACCTGGTTTATGACGTCCGTACCCATCGCAACCAGGACGGGACAGTCTCTGACTGTCTGAAGATAAGATGGATGGCCTCCCTCCCCCCCCCCCCCCCTCCCCATCCTCACGCAAACCTCCCCCCCACGAGCACGACTGGCGACGTGCACGAAAGGAGGGGCGGATCCCTCGACTGCCTCACACGCCCAAAACCCTAAGCCACTACCCTCTCCTTAACTCCCACCCCCCACTCTCCGCCCTCCCTCCCATCCCCCAAATTCCCTCCCCCGAGGGTGCTTCCTGAAGCTCACTGACTTTCGACATAAATGAACATTGCATCAACAAATGTGCTTTGTTTTGTATTAATTTAGGGTTGTGCCATTATTATTATGCAAAGATAATAATTGTGATTAATTCTGTAATGAGTTGTGTGGTTCTAGCATCCTTGACACCCAAGGACAACGATGGAAATAAGTCAAGAGGCTTTTACGTTTCAATCCTTGACAGCAATGTAAGCTGGAGTAATGATCTGTTTATGTTGTGGAGTCTAAATAAAAACCTGAAACCTGACCCATGTCCCTGTGGCTCTGGATCGCTTAATATTGGCCACTCCATCTGCGACCCCAACCCCTGTCCAGTCTCTGTTCCAGCCGCAAGGCCAGGGTGGGCCTCCTGGGACTGCTGTAATAATGCAGTTCTCCTCCGTCTCTTTCTTTCTCCTTTTGTCAATTTGCAGTCACCTGAAATGGTTAATCCAGCGTGGATCGGCTCCTGCTCGATGGACACTGGTTGGAGTAAAACAGTTGTCTCTGGTTTTCTCTCCTCAATGACCCCCTGTGTTGGAATCAAAGTCATCATTTCAAGTCCCTCTGTCATACTGGTCACCTGAGGGAAGTCCATCACATCCAAATCAATCAGGTTAATTTCAGGTATAATCCTATTTCGGGAGTGTCTGCAAAGGTTGTCGGCTCTCTCCTACTATCGGCCTTATTTTTTCCTACCGCCCTTCGTACTTTCTTTTTCTGCTTTTTGTTTTGGTTATGCAGTCTATAGCGACCTCCTTTTTTATACTTAAATACAAGGTTTTGTAAAGGCCTGATTATCTTTGGCCATTTCTTTTTCACCTCTATTGTGACATTTCCAGTTATTGAAATAGACAGATTGTCAACCTTCACTATTGTTATTTCATCTAAGCCTTTAGTTGCTCCTATCAACGTTTCACCAAGGTGAACCTGCTGTGTATTCGACATTCTCACCACTTTCAACCACTCCTGGAATATTACCGTTTGAAAAAACAAGTTTCTCTGTGTGTAACTGAGGGGTTACAAAACCCTGACTGTATTAAAGATTGTGATAGATTAAACCACTGCTATTTATCATTATTATTACTTGCCAGAAAGTACAGCTAATTATGGCAGACACTCAGAATAATACGGCACGGTGACAAAGAAATATCATTTAGAATATTTATTGTTATGCAGCAAATTGTACAGAGATGGGAATTAAGGTCGCGCTTGTATGGCAAAGAATATGAATAAGTCAGTCAGTAGCAAAAGTCAGTTGGAATAGATAATTCCTACGATGGGGTACTAGACTAGACGCCGCCGGGCGTAGGATGGCAATTATAGGGGGAAACGCTGGTACCGCTGGAGACAAGGGGTTTCCTCCCAGAGAGGTAAGCTCTGGAGGAGAGAAGAATGTTCGGATACTCAGTCTGTTCAATTGAAGAAGAAGGGGGTTCACGTACAGAATCCAGTCCTTGTAATCCAAAGCTCAGCAACAAAGCAATAACTGTAATCCAATTGCACGATAGCAATGACGATAGCCAGCTAGCTTCGGTCCACGAAGCCAGCCCGAAGTAGATCCTCAAGGTGGTTAAATCCAAACGACAGTGGATATTAACGATGCTCTTCTCCAGGTAGTACGTTCCACAATCACTATAATCCAACCAATACTGATTCTGCAATCGCCGCCGTCGGTTCCAATATGCACATGTCCAGCAGGTTCTCCGACTAGGCCCTCCTCGTGTACTGGCACCAATGTATTTAGTCCACGCACACTGGCTAAGGTTCCACTAGCTAAACGAACGAACTGCTGGGTAATGCTGCACACGAACGAACTGCTGTTGGCACGATGCACAATAAATAACAACTCTTTACTTCACATTAAGCTAAGTCGAACTTGACGTTACTGCATTAACTCTGACACTTTTACTATTCACTTCGCACGTGGTTCTCAACACTGTTTAGACGAACTGCTTCTCACTACATTAGAATCACACTGAACTGCTGCTGTTCGCACCTGCCGCGATATATATACTTAAGTGGCTTTCTAGTGCCAAACCTCAGTTCTCGTCTCGAATCAATGCGCCGTCTCCAGGCATGTTCCAACATGCCTGGACTCGCCTTTGAACCTGACTTTAGGGGCTCGCCGTCTGGCGCCGAGAACGTTATCCAATGAGGAAAGTGAATATTACTGGGATTCAAACGCAGGCTTAAAGGGATATAACTTGTATATATAAATAATATACAAGCTATATAAAACAATAAATGTAGATTCTCAGCTTTTAATCTGGCCCTTCACAACAGCCGCCTCCTAATTAGTCCGCACCTAATTAGTTAAAGGAGACAGATTAATAGTCCAGTCAACTGCTCAATATTTGTTGTGAGGAGTAGGGCAATCTACAAAGTCAGTGGGTCATGGTCGTCATCAGGGGAGTCAGGGAGCTCCGGCAACTCTATCAGCTTCGCCACGGGTCGGGTGTAGGTCCGCCCTTGGACTATGACTTCTGCCGCTCTGACCTTCCCATCGGCACCAGTAATCACTTTGCTTACGCGGCCGGCCGGCCACGTAGCTCGGGGTAGTGACTGGTCTATGATCATAACGACTGTGTCCACCTTCAGGTTGTCCCTGTCCTTTACCCACTTCTGACGGGCTTGGAGGGATGGTAGATAGTGGAGGAGGAAGCTGCTCCAAAACTGGTCAGCCAATACCTGACTGTATCTCCACATTCTTCGGCCGTTCACTTCCTCAGGTCTGTACACCGCCTGTGGAAGGGCAGGGTCCAGCCGCACCATCAAGAGATAGTTTGGGGTGACTGGGTCGAAGTCTGCAACATCACTTGAGACGTAACCGAGGGGCTTCGAGTTCAAGACGCCCTCGATCTCCGTGAGGACTGTCGTGAGGACTTCTTCCACCACGGTCTGGGCCCCAAGCACGGTGTACAGAGCAGTCTTTTTCGAACGGACTTCTCTTTCCCAGGCTCCCCCGAAATGAGGGGCGTTCGGGGGGTTGAACTGGAATTTGATCTGAGAGGGAGCGAGGCGGGTCTTAAGTCCTTCACCCATAGCCTGGAAGCTCTCTCTCAATTCTCTTTCTCCGCCTTTGAAGTTTGTCCCTTGATCGGACAACAACACAGACGGGCTTCCTCTTCGGGCTTGAAATCTCCGGAAGGACATGAGGAATGAATCCGTACTCCGTGGTCTGGAGGATTTCGATATGAACAGCTCGTGTGGTCATACGTACACAATGCCCCACCTCTTCTCTGTCCCTCTTCCTTTCTTGACGTTGAATGGGCCGAAGCAGTCCACGCCCGTGGAGTGGAAGGCCTTCTCGCCGAGTCGGAGGTGGCAGGGAGGCAGGTCGGCCATCATAGGTATACTGGGCTGTGCTCGCCACTTGCGACAGTTTAAACAAGTCCGTTGGAAGCGACGTACTGCTTCTCTCCCTTGCAGTATCCAGTAACGTCGTCGGATCTCAGCGAAGACTCTCTCTGCCCCTGCGTGGTGCACATCCTCGTCGTACTTATGTATGATCAGCTCGGTTACCTTGTGTCGACTGTTGAGGACGATAGGATGCTTGACATCATCCGTTAAGTCCGGGGCCCGTCTCAGACGACCACCCACCCTGATGAGGTGCTGGGTGTCGAGCTCGGGGGCCAAAGTGAGCAGTCGGCTGTCTGAGGGGATTGGCTTTTTCCTTTGCAGGCAGTCTAGCTCATCTGGAAATGAGTCTCTTTGGGCTCTCTTTAGCAGAAGGAGTTATGCCTCTGCGTAGTTCGATGTGTCAATGTCTGTGGTGGGGGGAACCTCAGGATGGTGCCACAAGAATGTCTTTTTCTGAGCACTCTCAAGGGTTAAGCAGTCGTCTATGTTGGGGTCCGTTGGAGCTGGGGCGTGCGTCAGCCCGCAGAACATAGACTTCTTGATCTCTGCCTCCTCTTGACTCGCCTCCCGTGGTGTGGGGGTAGGCCACTCCTCCTCCGGGAGCTTGAGGAACTCAGGACCGTCACTGTAAATGTTGGGACGTGTGAGGTCGTCTAGGGACATCCCCCGTGTGATGACATCTGCTGGGTTCTGCTTGGTGTCAACGTATCTCCAGCACGCTGATCCTACCAAGTCTTGAATCTCGGTGACTCGGACTCCGACGAAGACTTTGTATCGACAAGAATCGGACTGGATCCATGTGAGCACAGTCATGGAGTCTGACCACAGGATTGTCTTTCGCACCGTTATGGTGAGTTCACGTTGTATCAGCGTGGCGAGTTGCGCGCCTACCAGAGCTGCGCAGAGCTCTAGACGCGGGATAGATTGTTGCTTGCGGGGGGCTATTCTTGAGCGAGCCAGGACGAAGGCTGTGTGTACTTCTCCTCCCTCCTCTCGGGCTCTCAAGTAAGCCACCGAACCGTAAGCTACTTCTGAGGCGTCGCTGAAGACGTGCAGGTCCATCTGACACGTCTCCAGCCGCACTGTGGGTGGGAAGTAGCTCCGGCGAATGTTCACATTTTGGAGCGAGTGGAGTTCTCCCTCCCACTCTCTCCAGGTGGAAGCCAGGTGCTCAGGTATGGGGTCGTCCCAGCCCTGCTCCTTGTCCCACAGTTCTCGCACAAGCATCTTCGCCCGAGTGGTGTAAGGTAGGATACACCCCAGCGGGTCGTATTGGCTTGCGAGTGTTCTGTATACGCTCCGTCGAGTGGTCGGTAGAGGGGTCGACCTTCTTTGCTCCTGGGTCAGGGGTGTGTGCTTATAATGGAGCGAGTCTGTTTTGAAGCGCCAGACGAGGCCCAATGTAATTTCCTGTGCTTCACCTGGGGTGGTCGCCATCCAGGTCTCGCTGCTTGCTGCCTTTGTCACTGGGGAGAGGCTGCGAAGTACTTGAGGGTCACTGCTGGCCCACTGCCTAAGGTCGAAGCCGCCTTTGATCAGGGAGGCTCGGAGCTTAAGCAGGATGGCTTCGGCTTCTTCTGGCGTTGATACGCTTTGTAGGCAGTTGTCCACGTAGAAACTCCTCTCTACGCTTTGTCTGACCTCCTCGTCAGCTCCAGGGTCTTCGGTCACGTGCTTTTGTAGTGCGAACGTGGCGCAGCATGGGCTGCATGTGGTGCCGAAGGGGAGGGTTGGTCATCGTCGATCCTCTCTCTCCACAGGAACCGCAACAGGGGCTTGTCCTCCTCCATCAGTCGCACCTGCAGGAACATCCCTTTGATGTCGCCGCTGATGGCTACTTTATCCTGGCGGAAACGTAGTAGGACGCCGAGGAGGGAGGGGCCGAGTGTCGGGCCGGGCAAGAGCAAGTTATTCAGGTTCTGTAGTCCGATCTGGTAACTGCAGTTGAATACAATGCGGTTCTTGCCATTGTGGTGGACCTTGTGATGGGGCACGTACCAGGATTCAGTCGTCTGGTCTGCCTCTTGACTGTCGATTTTCTTTATATGTCCCGCTGTGATCAGTTTGTCGATCTCAGCGCGGTATATCGTAGCTTGAGGGGGGTCTTTAGCTAGACGCCGCTCGGTGTTCAGTAGATAGCGTTGTGTCGCTTCCTTTGATGCGTGCAGGGTGGGCATCCTCTCTCGCCTCAAGAGTGGAGTTGCGTATCTCATCACTCCGTCGACCTCGACCCTCTTTGTCTTCTGCTCAAGGAGAGCTATGGCATACTTGTCTTCCTTGGAACGAACTAGTTTCCGTTTGTTCTTGAAGGGCATCGAGTCTAATGTCCATAGTCTCTCGACGTGCTGCAAGAGGGTGGTGTCGTTGTCGCTTACCCTCGTGTAGAGGCAGCGTGTGGCCATCGGTCGGTTGGAAGACCCGGAGAGGGGGCCTTGTAGCGTCCAACCCAGGCGGGTATTGACCGCGGCTGGGCAGCCTCTGGGTCCGATGTGGACCGCGTCCATTGGGACGATGAGGTCTGCGTGGTCGGAGCCTATGAGCAGGGTCGGGGTGGCGCCGTCGATGAACGGTATAGGCAGTCGGCGTAGGTGCACGTATTTCTCCTTCAGCTGGGGGATGGGGTAGGTGTAACGTGACAGACCTATGTCATGGCTTGTGAAGGCATTAGTGATGCTGTACCGCTTCTCGGGCTGCTCGACCACTGCTATTGTGAATGAGACGTTTTCACCCTTTATGGTCTTTAGGTCTCGCCGAATAGTACGGATTGTCATTGTTTCTTCGGTACCCCGCAGGCCCAACTGGGCTGCGGCGGAAGCGAGGAGGAGAGTCTTTTCAGACCCATCGTCGAGGACGGCGTAAGTGTCCAGGACCTTGTCCTCGTAGCTCAGGAGCACTCGGACCACCTTCAAGAGCACTCGGGAGCTCCCGCTCTTCGCAGCGTCTATATACATGACATCTACTCTCGAACTGCTTTGTGGTACGGGTCTCCTCTTGTTGCTGTCATGTAGGACATCCAGGTGGGCGCCGTCGCACTTGCTGCATCTTTTCTTCAGGCGGCACTCAGCTGCCATGTGGCTGCGCGCGCAGCGGAAGCAGCGGCGGTTCGCTTTGATCCACTGACTCACTTCGTCAGCAGTCAACTTCTTGAAGGTGTCACATTGAGATAGCCAATGTTCATGTTCACAATACTGGCAGGCAATCTTCCACTTTCCCTTCGCGGGGGGGGTGTTGTGGTTCTTGTGCCGCGGCACTGACTCGGCCTGGTGCATAACGGTCACGGACCGGCGGTTGTCATTGAACCTCCTCGGTCCATCTTTAGGGTTAGAGCCACTCCACACGAATGTGTCTAATCGTAGACTGCTGACCTCCCTGGCGAGGAAATCAGCCAGGTCTAGGAGGGATGGTTCTGGGCCGTGGGGGTCACGGTGGTCTTTCTGCCGCCGAAAACGTTCTGGACGGGCTGGAGGGAGCTTCTCCAGTATCCGCTCCACGTTGGAATTTGCATACAGTTCATATCTCCCCTTTTCCTTTTGTGACCCCAGCATCCCAACAAGGGATTGTACCTTGATAGAGAGGTCATCTAGTGCTCTATTGTCTTTGGCTGGGGGGAGGCGGTCGATATCTCGTATTTCTTGGATCACGTAATCCCATATGCGTCCATAGCGCGCGTCGAGGGCCACCAGAGCATCTGAGTAGGGGGTTCTTGAGTTAGAATATGCCAGCGCTATGTTATGCGCTCTGGGCACTTTAAGATGCTTGAGGAGGATGGCATATTTATAAGACTCATCGTGTACATCGGACATTATAGTCTCTAAACACATGCGTAGTTCCGTATACTGTGCTCTGTCCTCACACGTAAAGTCTGGGAACGTCGGTGTTCCAAGGTAAGATGCCATGGATGGCTGGGACACCGATGAGCGTAGGGGGAGAGGCCTCCTGGGCGAGTCTCCCTGTACGGGTGGTCGTGGGTTAGTGCTGGGTGGGTACCAGAGGCCGGGCCCCCAGGTGCTGCTCCTCGGTGCTGACTGTGCATCAAACTCACCCATGGGTTGGGTCGGGGGTTTGTAACGCAGTGACTCGGGGCTGAGGTCGGGGCTGTACTGGGCCTCCTGGTCCAAAGTAGGTTCGTGCTGGTGGGCTTGCTGTCCTCCCTCGTCCTCCGCTAGGTCCTGGAGTCTTCTAGTTAGTTTCTCGGCGACGTAGGCGGGATCTTCCCGTGGGCTGGGTCCCGTATAGACCGGTCTGGGAGGGGGCTCGGCGACGTAGGCAGGTTCTTCCTGTTGGCTGGGTCCCGTGTAGATTTGTCGGGGAGGGGAAGGTGCCCTCGACCCGTGTCGCGATGATCTCCGGGAGCTCCGTGTGGAGGAGGGGGGGGTCGCCCTCTGGATCAATTGTTCTATCATCTGCGCCTGCAGACGGTCTCGCTCCGCTTCGCGCTGTGCATTGGCCCGTTCTCGCTGAATGTTTTCTTCAGCCTGGAGGCACCTCTCTTCCAGTCTGATGCGTTCTCTTTCCAGTGCAGACTGTTCGCGCTCACTCTGTTGTTGCGCTTGGAGACGTTCGCGCTCCACTGCAGACTGTTCGCGCGCACTCTGTTGTTGCGCTTGGAGGCGTTCGCGCTCCACTGCAGACTGTTCGCGCGCACTCTGTTGTTGCGCTTGGAGGCGCTCTCGTTCCACTGCAGAGTGTTCGCGCTCACTAAGTGTCTGTGCTTGGAGACGGTCTCTTTCGGTTGATGCAGTTAGTGTAGCGATCAAGGCTTGTGCTAGTCGCTGGTCAGCCTCGCTGGGGGATGACACTGATGGAGGTGATCGGGCGCTGACAGGACTTGGTGGGGACCTGTTCTCTTGGCGCGCTCCGAGGTCCATCTCTTGAGCGCTGCTTCTTACTTTCTCCCGCGCCCCGAGGTCCATCTCAGGGTGCGCGCTCTTGGGTCTCTTGCGTTCCGGGGTCTATCCCGGTGGCGCTTTCTTTATCCTTGGGCGCTCCGGGGTCTATCCCGGTGGCGCTGTCTTGGGGTATAGTCACGTCATGTCCCGCTTGTTCCCCCCCGTGAGCTAAGTCAGTTTCGTTTGAACCCACTGGGGTCTCTACTGGTGGGGGCGACAAGTCGATAGGATTGGGCATGCTTAGACTATCAGTTTTATCCGTGCTTAACGTCTCTTTAGATAAGCTAGGAGGTAAAACGAAAGCGTAGTCCTCCAGGTGTGGAGGGGGCTGACGTTTGCGCCTAGGGCGCTCTAGTTTGGGAGAGCCGTCTGGAGAGTGTCCGCCGCTGGCCATATCAATATTAATATGATATTAAGATTACTGATACCCTCCGGCTCGAAGGACCAATTGTAACTGAGGGGTTACAAAACCCTGACTGTATTAAAGATTGTGATAGATTAAACCACTGCTATTTATCATTATTATTACTTGCCAGAAAGTACAGCTAATTATGGCAGACACTCAGAATAATACGGCACGGTGACAAAGAAATATCATTTAGAATATTTATTGTTATGCAGCAAATTGTACAGAGATGGGAATTAAGGTCGCGCTTGTATGGCGAAGAATATGAATAAGTCAGTCAGTAGCAAAAGTCAGTTGGAATAGATAATTCCTACGATGGGGTACTAGACTAGACGCCGCCTGGCGTAGGATGACAATTATAGGGGGAAACGCTGGTACCGCTGGAGACAAGGGGTTTCCTCCCAGAGAGGTAAGCTCTGAAGGAGAGAAGAATGTTCGGATACTCAGTCTGTTCAATTGAAGAAGAAGGGGGTTCACGTACAGAATCCAGTCCTTGTAATCCAAAGCTCAGCAACAAAGCAATAACTGTAATCCAATTGCACGATAGCAATGACGATAGCCAGCTAGCTTCGGTCCACGAAGCCAGCCCGAAGTAGATCCTCAAGGTGGTTAAATCCAAACGACAGTGGATATTAACGATGCTCTTCTCCAGGTAGTACGTTCCACAATCACTATAATCCAACCAATACTGATTCTGCAATCGCCGTCGTCGGTTCCAATATGCACATGTCCAGCAGGTTCTCCGACTAGGCCCTCCTCGTGTACTGGCACCAATGTATTTAGTCCACGCACACTGGCTAAGGTTCCACTAGCTAAACGAACGAACTGCTGGGTAATGCTGCACACGAACGAACTGCTGTTGGCACGATGCACAATAAATAACGACTCTTTACTTCACATTAAGCTAAGTCGAACTTGACGTTACTGCATTAACTCTGACACTTTTACTATTCACTTCGCACGTGGTTCTCAACACTCTGTTTAGACGAACTGCTTCTCACTACATTAGAATCACACTGAACTGCTGCTGTTCGCACCTGCCGCGATATATATACTTAAAGGCCAACCTCTAGGTTAAACCCTACTGATCAATTATGGGTAGTTTACATCATTGGTATATAATTTCATTATTTATTTATTTCCATTTGACACCGGAAATGCCACTCTGAAAGAGTTAAAAAGGTCCACGCACGAATAACATGCACGCGCGAATCAAAAAAGCTTATCAAAACGCCGACGTCACAACAGGTGTGGCTTGCATATTAATGAGCCGAATCTAATGTTGCTTTTCCACTAAAATAAAGTACTCAGTTTGTCTCCGTGTGGGGAGGCGGGGCTGCTGGTGATCAGCATGAGAGCTCCAGAAATGACACGTGAAAAACTGCAGACCACTGATTGGTCAGAAGAGAGACGCGTGACGTCACTGTTTGGGGAGTCTGAACGAAAACAGAATGTCCGCGCCGCCATCTTTAATGTCTCGCGTAGGATATCTTTTGTATGTTTGCAGCAAGAAACGAGTGGAATAAAAAAGGATACAGTCACTGTGTATTCTGCCTCATTTATTGATGAAACAAAACCGACATCAACACAATTTGCCACCGAGCGGAGAGTTTAGTCTGACAAAAAGATCGCTGATTAGTTACGCTTGTTGTTGGGGGTTAGGGACGTAACGTTAGTTAGCCTAATGCTAACGTTAGCAGATAGACACGAGAGGCTATCTGTGTAGAATAGACACAATGAGGTAACGTTAGCGTTAGCATAATAGACACAACGAGAGTCTGGTTAATGTTGTTATTGATTGATTGAATGAAAACTGTGTTTTACTCTGGCTTGCCAAGCTCATCATAGCCCCTTTCGTGACTGATGCACCGAGTGAAGCTTGTGGACTCGACAACAGCGGCGGCCGCAGGGCGCCGGAGCCCGCAGCGCTAGTTAGCTCATAGCTATCGTGTAACACTAGCCTTTGCGGGCTCGGGCGCCCTGCGGCTGCCGCCGCCGTCGCGTCCATGGGCCCCCCGGCAGGGCACCCGTGGGGTCGGGGTGTACAGAGAGGAGAGAACCATTTTGGGTCGGCCGTTCATGCCGGCCAGCGAGCCGGATGTCGGGATATGTTGTTAGCACAATAGCTACCAAGCTAAGCTATGTTATCTACTAACGTTATAAACACAATGTGTACAACGACACAATGATTTACATTATTACAAATATGGTAACGTGGTTAGCTTTAGAGATGGATGGATGGCTATAATCACGGAGCAATAGTGAGGTGAAACAGATACATTTCCATTCGGCTAGTAGTAGCAAGCATATATCTATGGTAGCAAGGCTCTCTGCCTGCCACTAGCTGTGTGACTCTCAGCGCCCCCTGGTGATACCCCTGGTGACCAATACCTGTTGTGACGACATTACACGTGCACATTATAAACCATTGATTAAAATATGCAAGTGCATGTTGATTGTGTTGGGCAGACAAAATGTTTTGATAAAAACGCTAAAACTGGGTCAATTTCAATACTTTTTTTTACAATTCTTCATGAAAGTCACTGTTGGCCTAGTCCACATTGTTTATTGAACAAAAATACAACGTGGAGGTTGACCTTTAAGTGGCTTTCTAGTGCCAAACCTCAGTTCTCGTCTCGAATCAATGCGCCGTCTCCAGGCATGTTCCAACATGCCTGGACTCGCCTTTGAACCTGACTTTAGGGGCTCGCCGTCTGGCGCCGAGAACGTTATCCAATGAGGAAAGTGAATATTACTGGGATTCAAACGCAGGCTTAAAGCGATATAACTTGTATATATAAATAATATACAAGGTATATAAAACAATAAATGTAGATTCTCAGCTTTTAATCTGGCCCTTCACAACACTGTGTCTAAAACTATTTTTACCAACTTGAGTTAAAATCACTCACACTTTCAGATTTTTACCGGTGCAGACAGGGATTGATACGTTTCTTATCATTCATACTATACCAAAGCTCCCATTTAGCCGTTATTCCCCAGTTGGTCTTGAAATCGTCAGAGCCTCGTCTGTCCTCGCCGAGCACCTGTTGAGAAAGAAAGAAAAACACACGCACTTAATATCAGTGGTATTTCCCTTTTTATTCCATCAATATTTTACGAATGGAAATGTCGGGCGTGTCTATACTAATAACACTTAGAGAGATTTGGTGCAATTTATTTGAACATAACGACACAGCCTTAGCTTCGTTTTGTCTGTTGTCCAATCGGAAAACTGGATGTTCCAATCACTTGTCGTGTATCCCCTCACACAAATCTCTGGGGAATACAAATTTGCATCAACCTCGCCCGTCCGTTCCGGTACGCTGATGGTCCTCCTTTAGACAATGAGAATTAGTTCCACAACAGCCTATCAATGTCTAAGCCTTTCTGGTGGATATGGTCATTCATCTGTTCAAATTTCTTTTTGCCTTGATGAATTTGTCATTTTGATCCCATAAAACACCTTGAATAACAACATCAGCGTAATGACTATGTGTAAATGTAATGTTAACCTTTTCTTCTCAAAACCTACTATGGGAAATCAAAAATTTACTTTTCCCTACATTACAATCAACATTTACATTTTAACATTCCCTCACATACTTCATACAACATTATTTTCATAATTAATAAACACTTCTCCCCCTTCAACACCAATTTTTTGTGTTGACCTCATCTGCCACCATCTACCAAGGAAAAAAATCTATTTTCAGCGGTTTATACCACTGAACTCCCCGATCTTAATATAGTGCCCAGCCGCCCATGTCATAAACCATAGACGCCAGCACCATACTACAGTAATATCCCAACAGACCCTCGACTCCTCAAAAGCCTGCCATCTCTCAGCCTAAAGCATCTTCCCTCAGTTTCGAACCTGAAAGAAAAAAAAACTCTGCCCCCTTTACAAGGAATATCACGATTACCGTCCAACCATACTCGTACCTAGACAGGCCAGCGCCCATACGGTACCCACACTCACATTCATAATAACAACACCTCTACCCAAACAAAAACACATCTATCCAACTACTGTAAAAACACACACAACATGGCGTAAAGCCAACCCCGTTTCCAAATACCATAATAGGAGGGGGGAGTAGGGGGCTGGTACCTTGTCTAAATGAAAAAAATATATCCCATGTCCACTCATCAACTGTCCCGAACAAACCTCAATCTTGTAAAACATTCCCATCATAACAAACCCGACTGGATTTCGTACACCCAGTTGAAATAAACATCCAACACCCAAAGCTGAATATAACCCCAGGGTCAGTTAGGGAGATGGGGGGACTTCTGAATCGAAAAAATACCCTTAACCCAACAATGCATTCCACAATCCGAACCGGAACTGGTTAGCAGAGTATCCAATACAACCCATAATCATTCGAAGGGCAAGCATTGATGGAGAAAGGGAAATAGGGGAGGGGGGGCAGGCAGGCAGGCAGGGAGGGAGGGAGGGAGGGAAAGAGAGTGAGAGAGAGGGAGGAATGGAGGTAAAAAATAGGGAGAGAGAGGGAGGGAGAGACGGAGGGAGGAGGGGAGGTAGGAAATAGGGAGAGAGAGGGAGGGAGAGACGGAAGGAGGAGGGGAGGTAGGAAATAGGGAGAGAGAGGGAGGGAGAGACGGAGGGATGAGGGGAGGTAGGAAATAGGGAGAGATAGGGAGGGAGAGACGGAGGGAGGAGGGGGGGGCCTCCCAAACGAATAATAATACTATATCAATCCTATGCAATCAGAATTTAGAATTAACTAGCAGACCTTACAGTATCACCTGGTCCAGTTTACAAACAGGGCTTTAAACACTACTTCAGCATTCGCTGCACAACTTTAACTTAAATTAAACCCTACTTTACTATGACTAATGGTTCCTGAATGGAGTTTCTAAAAGTTAACACTATACCTAGGCCTTACTGTAGAGGCACTCCAATTTGAATAAACTCCATTCAGAGCCACTAAGCAGAGGCAGATACCATTGAAGGCAAGTGTTGATGGAACCAGGGAAGGAGGGAGGAGGGGAGACACGCAGGGAGAGAGGGAGGGAGGGAGGGAGTGAGGGGAAAGACACGCAGGGAGGGAGGGAGATAGAGACGGAGGGAGGGAGGGAGGGAGGGAAGGATAAAACAGGGGGGGGGGGGACGCAGTCTTCCTCCACAGCAGACAATGTCGCTGTTCACTCTACCAATCTGGTCAACACCGCCCCCTATCATACTTTACTGTTCACTGTCCTAACAAAAAGCTCAACTCCATTACCCATAATCCATCACCCTTGTATCGATGGCACCGTGGCACGCATGCGCAGACCGACACATACCGTCCACACATTCTTAAACATGACCGCCACCCTCCACACTGCTTGCTATTGGTCTAAAACATTTTGTAAAGTCACAACCAAACACACACTCACCCGTCCCGTTTTCCCACTACTGCCATCATACTGGGCTAACAACAGATATAGATTGATAACCAGATATGTACATACATTCGTTCTTTATCCGCCATTACACAAACGGGAAAAAACGATAAAAAACTACAAAACTAAAATGGCCGTCACGGTGCTTCATGTGAAAATTCGGAAGTTGTTTCACTAGCACATTGTGAGATTAGCGAGAGTTGCAAATTGCTACATTGTTAGCACAGGTAGCTTAGCTTATTAGCTTCGTTAGCTTAGCATTATTGGCACCGTTAGCTCCGCATCGCTAGCTCAATTAGCTTAGCCTAGCCATATTATTGTCCGTTAGCCTAGCGTAGCCAGTTAGCTTAGCTTAGCATCATCCACGTCACCCTAACAACGTCACCTAAACGGTCTATCGTCCCGTTCTTTCGAGTGGCACAACACACCGCGACGTCAGCGCTATCACGGTCCTACCCCTCAACAGAACTTTAATCTCATTAAGCGCTAGTTTACAGATCATACAATCAAAAGAATTTTTACATTCCCCGCTCGTCCGTTCTCTCCGCCCGGCCGAAATATACAGTATATTAAATCCAACGTACCCCAAAGCCTTCCCGACCGGACGCTGCAGCGACGACTTCCGGTTCTAACTCATCGATTCTTTTGATTTCTATTACATTAAACAACGATCTTAATACCACAGAAATCAATAATCATAACTTACAACTCGCTTCCTAGTGGCTCCAACTCACACACGATTCCTTCAATATACTTGATATCACGACGCAACGCCCGCTGCCCCAGCAGGTCTGTTATATATATATCCGTTCAGTCTGTTTTTGTATAAGTGAATGTTCTTAAGATAGAGAGAAATTAGATTTTTCAATTGCCTCTCTGCTGTTTAGTTCAGCACTGTGGGCAGCGCCAAGCAAGCCACAGCGTCGTTGTCCCAGCTGAAACGTATAAAATAGAACCTGTGTTGAAAAACCATTGTGCCCCCCCGAGAAAATTGTATGCCCCCCCACGAATTTGTTTCTGCAGCCTGGTCTGCGGAAGGTTAACCCTTTCACTGCGACACGACAGCAGGTTACCCCTTTCATTGCGACAATACACAGAAACATATACAGTATGAACTCTGACCTCTGTTGTCTATTCTCCACTTGCACAACGTGAAGTAGGCACTTCCGGTAGGACTTCCGGGTTGCGAATGGTTCTTCCTGTCCCAAATACATTGTTTTCAGCAACTTTTCTCCTGTTATTTAAGCAACTTTGTTGTCACAGAGAGGTAATGAAATGTTTGTATTATTATATTATAGAATGTATTTAATAAGCAAACGTTTGTCAGCAGGGTTTTTGGGCTGTATTTCATGTAAAAACCTTTACTTTTAGTTTACTTGCTCAGCTAATGAAGGCTAATGCTGGCTAACAGAAGCTAGTTGATCAAAACGGGCCGGATTAGCTTTGAGCTAACGATCTTTGCCTTGATGTATTCATTCCATTCTAAACATAACGTTAGTTTACAAAACATTACCTGTCTATATAACATTGAGGAACAAATTATAAAGTGTGTGGGTGTGTGTTTTGGTGAACATTGGACCGCTGTTAGTACTGTTAGTTTACTTGCTCAGCTAATGAAGGCTAATGCTGGCTAACAGAAGCTAGTTGATAAACAGGCCGGATTGATTAGCTTTGAATTATTCACTCTAGTTTCCAGAGCTGATGTGATAGTAACATGGCCGTGGTGTGAATTACCTCTATTATTTTTTAATGACAACAGTAATAATGATGGCAAGTGTATGATGGCATGTACAATAATGCTTAGTATCTACAGATATGTAAGAGGATTATATGCAGGTATACATACACCTGCTGTGTGTAGTTTACTTCCCTTCATAATGTTCCTCTGGTATGCTATTTGTAACTGAGGGGTACAATTCCCTGACTGTATTGAGAGTATGGTATTATTAAACCACTACTTAGTTATGTACTTTAATTACTGGCCATACAGTACACGGTATATCTGGTGAACACCCACACAAGAATACGGCTTAACAAAGAAAGTTATATTTAGAAGTATTTATTATCAGAGCAGCAACAATAGGTTACAATATTGAGAATTATGAATTGCGCTTATATGGCGAAGAACACTTAAGTAGGTCAAGAGCGTAAGTCCATGAGCATATTAAGATGGGTATAATTGACACCACCTGTAGCATAAGAATTACATAAGGCACACTCGTAGTCAGCTGGAGATACTAAGGGGTTCCCTCCGGTTGTAAGCCAGCAGGGGAGAGGAATGGTCGGGAGCAAAGTCTGGATCAACGAGGAATAAAGAAGCTCCAGCTACGGGAGGCGGTACATATACTCCCCTCGATCGGCAGACAAAAGTAGCAGCTATAATCCAGTATGCGCGACAGCATGGATGAAAGCCAGCCAGCCTCTTCCTAGATACGGGCTGGAGTGATGCTCCTCACGGGTAGATCCCACACAGCAGTGGGGTAGACGGTTCTCTGCTCCAGCAGCCACAGTACCAAAAGCAATATAATCCAGCCGGAAAAGGCTCTGCATTCGCCAGGGTAGATTCTCCGGTGCACTATACTTCACATTTAACTAGGTCGAACTTGACGTTATTTCACTAAGCTCTGACACTTTTACTATCCTATTCGCACGCGGTTCTAAGTGCTCTATTTAGACGCAAGGTTGCTCACTTCACTTGGTCGTTGACTCGTGGTGAAGGCTTTAACGTAATGAACTCAACTAGACGTTACTTTGAACGAATGATGAACTGAATGAACTGATACTTTGAACGAAGTGCTGCTGTTTCCACCTGCGCCGTATTTATACGTAAGGTGAATAATCTAGTGCCAACCTCAGTTCTGTCTCGTATTACTGCGCAAACCTGGACATGTTGAGACATGTCTTGGCGGTGGCTTTGAACTCGCCATTGGGGGTATGGTCGTTGGCGCCTAGGGGTCGCTGTCCAATAGGAGAACGAATATTATGGTCTGGCTTGTACCTAGGTAAAGGGATATTCCGTGTATATATACAAAGAATATACAAGGGATATCAAACGATATACAAATATTATACAAGGGATCTCAAGTAATGAATATATATATTCGGTTTAATCTGACCCTTTGTAACACTATTCGTTGTCAGTTATTTTCTGATCACAGACGTGAGTACTCTACCTATGCTCACGTCAGGAGCATAATTGTGATACCAAGGTTGGTGTCGTGCTTTGTTCATTTAGTATTAATTTATTCATTAAAGTATTGGTCGTGTGGATGTTTGCCCTGCAAACATTTCTCAGTTCGGGTTCGAACTGCTTTTTGGAGACTAATGTCTTCCCTTTTCTTTCCCTGTTTCAAAGTATTTGTTTTGTCGTGTTATGCTTCATGTTCACAATAAAGAAACTGTTTAATTGTGAAAGAACAACTATCGCATTCCGCCTATTCAACTCTGCAATTGGGTCCAACACACGTACCCCATCGTAACAATTTCTAATACAATAATAACAATAATAATAATAATAATACACTTTATTTGTATAGCACCTTTCATACAAGCATTGTAGCCCAAGCAAGCAGTCAAAAATATGCATAGAATAAACATAAGATTATCATAGAAATTACAGAATAAAAGCACAATCAGTGATCAGAGAGCTCCCGCCTACCTCCGGTCAATGGTCTCTAACTAAGCACCCTCAAGACCCCTACGCTCTCTGCATCTTCTGGCCGCCTAAGACCCACTCCTATCCGAACTCCGGGAGGGTCATCAAGGAGAAGCTGCCTATTCTCAGTCCCTGCCCCACAATGGTGCAACGAACTTCCCACCACAGTTAGGACAGCCGAAACCCGTCCAATCTTTCGCCATCAACTAAAGACGCACTTCTTCAACCATTATCTGAAATGAAAAAAAAACTGGCAAAAATTAACTAACCTTACAGTCATGCACTTGTCCTAATATACTAACCTACACTGTTGCACTCATCACTTTGATGAACATTGTTACTCAGCTGATAGAGTTGTACCCTTCCTGGTGACTTGTCATAAAGAACTTGTAAGTAAGAACTTGTAAGCGGCACGGTGGTGTAGTAGTTAACACTGTCGCCTAGAACACGCCCTCTTTTTGACAGGTTGGTTTGAGTTTGACAGCGCACGGAAGCTTTGAGTTTACTAGTGAGATAGTTGTTTAAGTGAGTATAGAGTAAGTAGTAGAGTGTTTTTTGTATAGTGTAGTTTCCCCCAACGGCTTTTAGCTGTTTGGGGGAAATTAACGTTTGTCTCAAGGCTCGGACGAAACATCATGGCAACAAACATTTCGAAGGGCGGGTGGAATACGAGACAGACGGATGAAATGAATGAACGAAAATAAGAGTTAAGATTAACAGTTGAGTTGGAGATCGAAGGCAATGATAGAGTCACAATGATGGAGCTTTTGAGGGTGATAAAGTCGGAGTGTGGGACCGCCATTGGATGTCGATACAGGATGCCCAAGAAATATGAAATCATGTTGATGGATGAGAAGGAGAAGGAGAAACTGATGGACGGATTTAAAATCAAGGACAGTAGGATAATGGCACGAGAACTGTCAATGACGAGGTTGTCGTCTCTTTTTTGGCTCTGCCTTTATATATAACAGATGATGACATTCTCGAGAAACTGAAGCAATGGAGAGTGGCGGCGGTAACGCAGATTAAGAGAAGGACGTGGCCTGGAACAGACATTATAGACGGCACAAGGTTCGTAAAAGTGAAGTTCACTGAGTTTGTCAAATCCCTGCCGTATTCGACCCGGTTTGAGACCCAACAGGGGATGACACATTTTAGAGTGATCCATAATAGGCAGGTGTGAGTTTGTAGGCTGTGTCTTCAGCCTGGTTGCCCTGACTTTAAATGCCACAAATGTGGCCAGCAAGGGCAGTATGCCAGAGAGTGTGACACTGAAGAAAGGTGCAGGGGGTGCGATGAAAAGTATGCGCAGTGTACATGCACGCCCTGGAATGAGGAGCAGGGTACGAGAGGTGAGACCGGTGGGGCTGCCAAGAATGGTGGAAACGACGGAGGAGAAGCCACTGAGACGGAGAAAGCAGGTGGAGAGGATGAGGGCGAGGCAGAAGCAGATGATGAAGAAGGAGAAGAAGAAGACTAAGGAGACGATGAAGCGGAGGAGGAGGATGAGGAAGAGGAGGAGACCATGCAGACCCCAGAGTGAGATCAGGTGGAGACGGCGACAGGAGAGAGCGCAGAGCTGAGAGCAGAGTGAACAGGAAGGCAAAGAGGCGACAACAGATGACGAGGAGAGAGAGCTGACAGCGCGACAGAGAGAGAGAGAGAGAGAACACAGCAGGCCTAAATGAAAACATAGATGTTTTTGATTCGGGACTGCTGAGGTCACTGATGTTCATGGAGAGACAGCTGGGATCGGGAGTATCTACAGGCGAAACAAGAGCTACTGGGTCTGGGCCGCGGACCCGGGGAGGCAGCGCTGGAGGGTGAGGAGGCGGTAGAGCGCATCTAGAGGCGTGCGGCAAAAGGGACGCGGCAGAGAGAATATCTACATGTGCGGAGAAGAGGGAGGAGTCTATAGGAGACTCAGAGGGGGTGTCAGGGACTGGGGAAGAGGTGGGGGCTACATCAGCGGACTCTGAGGAGATGGACACCAGCCCATCAGCTATCAACCTACTGAAAATAAAATCAAGAGAGAACAGAGGTGCTAAGGGGAGGTGTAGCCAATAAGAAGGTATGATAAGATATGATATATAGGATAATCAATATATTTTTCGTCATGTGTGCTGCCATCACTGTAACATCGCTTAATGTGAACGGACTGAGGAACAAAACTAAAATTGAGCAGGTGATATCAACTTTTAATACAGATATAGTGATGTTGCCGTGGTGGACGGAAATTATAATGAGTGATGTGAAAAGAAAATGGACTGATGTATTATATGTAAATCATGGTACAGAGCGATATTTAAAAAAGATGTAGTGGAAAATATAAAGGTAGTATATGAGGACACAGAAGGGAGGGTGATTATATTAGAATTTGAACATCAAGGTGTGTTGTTTAGATTAGGGAATATATATGCGCCCAATGTGGAGAAAATCAGGAAGTTTTTTTTTGAAGGGCTAAAGGTGCACATGAAGGGGAATTGTTTGTTTGTCTGTGATTTTAACACTTTGCGAAGTAGGTTAGATACTACGAGCAAGATTTTCAAGTGTGACACAGCTAGAAATACACTAACAGAAATAATGTCTGGTGTGGATCTAGTGGATATGTGGAGAGAGGAGAACTCTGGGAAAAGAGGGTTTACAAGGAAAGAAGTGGTGGCGGGCTGCTTAAGGCAAAGCCGGATTGATCTATGTCTGGTTAAACGGGAAATACGGAATTACATTAACAATATAGAACATAAGTACAACTTTTCGAGTGACCAATAACCAAATATATATATTTAGGTTATTGTATTATATGAATGTTTAATATTGATTGGATTTAGATAAAGTCATTGAACCATCGTATTTGTCATAATAGACCTGTCTAGAACATAGAACATTCTAGAACCACAGTATGATGTCATGATAGAAGGTTATGGAACATTCGTGATGCCACCGTATGATGTCATAACTGACATTCTAGAACATTTGGGTCTCATAAGCTGACGTTTTCTCAGAACAGCAGTATGCATCTTCAACCGGACTGAACAGGACTGAACGGATGGACTCAACAATGGACTGAAGCCAGGAGCCAGCAAGTGGATTTACGGCTTTCACAATACGAAGGAATTTTCATGTGTCGAGTCGGCGGTGATTTTGGAGACTGGGAAAATACAGTTTTCTTACCCTGTAGTAGTATTTGTAGTAGTGACAGGAATATTTAGGAAAGTAGATTCAGGACCACTTCTGTAAAGAAAGACTTTGCAAATAAACCATTTGGATATCTTTGCTTTGCACTGGAGCGGCTGTGGACATTACTTTTCTTTATCAACGAACGTACTACTCATGAGTAAGTAATTTAACCAGATATATTGAGGTAAGGTTCTTAGTGGTAATTGTGGAAAAATAATGTTTTAAAAATATTAAAAATAAAAAATGGTATGACCTTGAACTTGATGCACACTTTCGTGCTTTAAGCATCATGATCTCCCCATGTAGTAAGGAAGGCACAATAGTAGAGAGCCTAGAGAAGGTAGGTAGGTGTGGTGACAATAGCTTATTTATGGGCTTTAAGCCTTTAATGACGGAAAATATACCGGGTTGAATACAGGGTTGAAGCCTGATGGCCGGGTTCACTCTATGTGAGTCAAGGAGAGACTTCTTCTATCAGGGAGGATATGCTGCTACCTGCACCAGATGTGCCTTCACCAGACAACTGGGGCTGGACCAGGAACCAGCAAGGAATGTTGATGAGCCATACTGGACAGAACTACCGTAGGCCTCCCAACCCTGCCATGAACTAGTATCATGCAGGTGCAAGAATAGCTGTGTGAAGAGCTGCAAGTGCAAAAAAAGCTGTGCTTGAATGCACTGCCCTGTGTGCCTGTGAAGGGGAGTGTTAACACAGTTAGCTTTTCAAGTGAGATTGAGATGCTTGTGCTCGAGAGCCAGTTGATGAGCAGTTACTGTACAAAAACAATAACAAACAAACACTATTGAAGTACTGAATTGTGTATTGTTTCCTACCATCATTGGCTCTAAACCTTGACTAACAGAAGAGGAGTGTTTACATATAGATGTCTATATATATGAAAGATTTCAAAAAATTTACTGGGGACCTTTTCCAACATGCATTTGTGACATTCCATATGTAAAATGGAATATATCTGGTTCTATTTGGACTAGAATAATAATATTGGTATCTCTTTTCATAATGGCTGATATGAAATGTAGGGGCGGCCCAGCTGTACTGTTTAACCCCGACGGGCATTTATTAAGAGAGTACCACGGTTGTAACTAGAGTGTGAGGGCTGTGGGTGTGTGTGTGGGTCATGAGCAGATAATAGGGATTCTTAAAGTTATACGTAAAACGGATAACCACTAACTGCTTACGCAGACGTTTTAGGAGAAGGGGAAAAATAAACAACACAAAACAACCTTTACAGGTGGAAGCCTCAAAGTGAGTGTTCAAGAAAATAAGTAATGTCCAAAAAAACAGGACGACACTCATTAAAGAGGTATTGTAGAGAAAATAAATAAGCCACAAAGGCATCTCCTAAAAACAGAGTTTATATTGCAAACATAAAACAATAAACCTCCATCAAGGGAGTTTATGTGCAAAGGGCAGTTCCAAAAGAACCAAAGAAAACACTACCATAAAGGACTCAGCCTTTATAAAATAAAGTGTAAACTAAGCCAGACGAAAACGAGTATAGCTACAAAAGAAGGCTAAATGCTGAATAGGGCAGCACTACACTTAAATATAAGAAGCCTGACCAAAAGTATAGCCAGCACAAGGAAAATGAAAAAGCAGTTGACACTGCAATCTCCAAACTTAAATAGACTCCACATGGCCATAGGCACAGCTGCACGGCATCAGGTGCAATCAAGCCCACACACCTGCCGACCCATGAGACAATTAACCACAGGGAACAGGGATTAACAGCTATCCCTTACAGAGAGGTGAAATAAAGCAAAAATAGACAGCTGTCCCTCACAGAAAGGTGAAATAAGGCAAAAACCATGACACAGAGCCGAATTGAAGATAAGAAGAGAGCGTGTAGGAGCCATTCTTGAGTTATTTAATCTTTGAGTTTGTATCATGCAATTATTTGAATTATTAAAATGCTTTATGGATTACGGAATATGAAAACGAAAACTGATAATTTGATGGACAAGTCATGATATTATTTACACTGATTATCTTATTGTAACTATTCTTATGATTTGAAACTATGTGTACTTTCCCTTTAAAGAGACCTACCCAAGCTATTCACCTGTACGGTTTACCTTGATAAGGGGTGGTGGCCTGCGTGGGAGACGTGGAACGGGGAAAGCAAACAGTTTTTGAACCGCACTGCACGCAACGCACGCATATACCGCATGCATTAGATATACAAGTTTTGTTTGTTCTGCAGCTTGGAAATAAATTATTGATTCATTGTGACAGCCAAACGGATGGATCAGCATCTTTACTATGTGCGAGTAGACTAAAGCTATCCCCGGAGTGGAAGTGGCAAATACGAAATACGAAATTGGTTGTAAATAGCCACAATAGCGCGATACAGTCCTCCCAACCTACCCCCCAGCCCAGCTCCCCCGCTAGCAGCAAATGTTGCTAAGAGCCCATTCCCCTCCCCCCTGCTGCAACTGTGGTCCAGGATATAACTTTTCCTCCCTCCCTCCCTCCCTCCCTCCGAATCGCGCAGACGTGCTTGTGCTGAGCTGCAGCGGACATATGCATAGGCCGTCTCAATGACCTACTGTAGTCGGGCATGTTATCAACAAATGTGCATGCTTGTGTGGAAATTATGTGTGCCGTTATTACTGTCAATGTAATAATTGTGGAATATTTGTATAATGAGGCTTTGGCTGTATGTGTATGTCACCGAATTTCCCCAAGGGGATTAATAAAGGTCATCCTTATCCTTATCCTTACTGTGTAGAGGGGAAACAAACAAAAAAACAGGGAGCCTGGGTGTTTTAGCCTCAAAAACACGAACCCACATCTGACAGACAGCATAATGTGTAAATAACATAGAGGATACTTGCCAGGCCATTCTTAGGGAAGATCTGATGCTGAATGAATGGAGATCCATGCTTCTTGTAGGCAGAGGGGTAGAGTGGGAGCAGGTGTGGAGTCTCCATCCATCAGCGCAACTCGTTTCACCTGTGACTATAACACACATGTAGTACCCAAGCTGAAGTGCAGGGGGTGTGTGAGGCAGGTCTGGAGGGTTGAGGTGCAGGGGGTGTGTGAGGCAGGTCTGGAGGGTTGAGGTGCAGGGGGTGTGTGAGGCAGGTCTGGAGGGTTGAGGTGCAGGGGGTGTGTGAGGCAGGTCTGGAGGGTTGAGCTGAAGTGCAGGGGGTGTGTGAGGCAGGTCTGGAGGGTTGAGGTGCAGGGGGTGTGTGAGGCAGGTCTGGAGGGTTGATGTGCAGGGGGTGTGTGAGGCAGGTCTGGAGGGTTGAGGTGCAGGGGGTGTGTGAGGCAGGTCTGGAGGGTTGATGTGCAGGGGGTGTGTGAGGCAGGTCTGGAGGGTTGAGGTGCAGGGGGTGTGTGAGGCAGGACTGGAGGGTTGAGGTGCAGGGGGTGTGTGAGGCAGGTCTGGAGGGTTGAGGTGCAGGGGGTGTGTGAGGCAGGTCTGGAGGGTTGAGGTGCAGGGGGTGTGTGAGGCAGGTCTGGAGGGTTGAGGAGGTGAAGTGCAGGGGGTGTGAGAGACAGGTATGGAGGGTTGAGGAGGTGAAGTGCAGGGGGTGTGAGAGACAGGTATGGAGGGTTGAGGAGGTGAAGTGCAGGGGGTGTGAGAGACAGGTATGGAGGGTTTAGGAGGTGAAGTGCAGGGGGTGTGAGAGACAGGTATGGAGGGTTTAGGAGGTGAAGTGCAGGGGGTGTGAGAGACAGGTATGGAGGGTTGAGGAGGTGAAGTGCAGGGGGTGTGAGAGACAGGTATGGAGGGTTTAGGAGGTGAAGTGCAGGGGGTGTGAGAGACAGGTATGGAGGGTTGAGGAGGTGAAGTGCAGGGGGTGTGAGAGACAGGTATGGAGGATTTAGCAGGGGGTGTGTGAGGCAGGTATGGAGGGTTGTGGAGGTGAAACCGTAACAATAATGCTAACACGCAATATACGGCTTTCCCCTTCAGAGTCACAAAGACCTTGGATGTCTTCCATCTTGGCAGTGAAGGTTTTTATTTTCATCTTGCTATACACAAAGGTTGCCCATAAAGAGGCAGATGTTATGCTCAATAATTCACATACTTATTCAGAGCTGGCACACACACGACTGCACGGAACTTTTGTGTGTCAGCTCTGAATAAATATGTGAATTATTAAGTGAACATCTGCGTGTGCCCCCCCCCCCCCCCCCCCCCCCCCCCTTGACGGGTGTCAAATTGGTTCAACTAAGTTTTTCGGTTGTTTCTTATTATGTGTGAATTAATGGGAACTTTTCCACCTGTTTCCTTGACTGAAAGGATGTTTTGTTTATTATGGGTTATTATGCATGGGTTATTATGCGTAATGAATTACATTAACTGGATAATCATATTGCATTCATCTACTACTACCCATCTACAAATGCCTTATGTTTGTGAACTGTGTCATCATAACACATGAATTAGTCAAACATGTACTCGTGAATACAGCATGTACCCACCTCTGTATACCCACCTATCATATTAATTATTACAGTATATTCACCTATCATCATAATTATTACTATATACCTACCTATCATCTTAATTATGACTATATACCCACCTTTCATCTTAATTATTACAGTATATCCACCTATTATCTTAATTGTTACAGTATATATACCTATTGTAACTGAGGGGTACAATTCCCTGACTGTATTACTAGATATGATACTTACTACCACTACCTTTGTACTTAATATTCGGCCACCCAGTACACGGCATAAATATATTATGATGAACACTGTCACGTAGATGAAACGGATCCAACACAAATGTACGAATTAGAAATAGGTCTTTATTTCTACACAGCGATGGTGTGTAGAGCAAGCACTTAATCAAATCAATCACATTTATGAATGGACATTAGTATGCACTTTTATGGCAAGAGTATTCGTCGGTATATCAATAGAGAATGTCCAATCTCTGAAGGCGCAGGTGGTACATATACGACCTGGAATAGTTTAAGGAATAACAGCAATGATACTTTAATGATTATATACTGGACACACTAGGGGGGGTTAATCCGGTCGCTTGTAAGCCGACAGGAGTAGGAAGGGGGGGGGGTAGAATCCGGCTGCCTCATCCGGCCAAGGGTATCCCAGGTGAACCCACTGTAGTGCCGTTCAATGCGCCGGCGATCCTTGGACCACAGATGAAAGCAGGTGGACTCTTTGTGGGCCGGCGTCTTCCGGTCCACGGAGGAGAGACGTGAAGCGACCTCGTCTTGCAGAGCGTCTCCTCACCTTGCGTCCTCTCCAGGGGGGGGGGGTTCCAACACACGGCAGTGTCGGGGGTCTTTATCCATGGAATAATCAAAGTATACAAAGCATAATCCGTGCCTGGGAAGGCGGGCTGTCGTCGGTAGAATAATCCGGTATACAGGTCCACTCGCTCGTCGGCTCTGGGGCTCCTCGGGTGCAGCTTCACGTGGGGTCAACCACCCTGGATAAGCAGCCAGTTCTCTGCCCGAAACGATGGGGTACTGACTACGGTAGTATTCTCACCGCACGAAGCACTATATATTAACAGACTATTATTAGCTTAATAGACTACGTCCAACTTGACGATATAGTGCCAAATATGACTATTCAAATATTAATATACACAATGTCTCAATACCGATGGTAGGCGAACTTGGCCTTACTCCCACACGTGGCGTCGCGGGGAGGCTTTACGTCTGTGACTCTATTGGAGGGTAAGAAACTGGACTGAAAAGAAAGTCCTACTTTAGTAGCGCAGTATATATACGCACTATGAACAAATAGTCCCATTAGTGGTGCGGTAGCCAGATTCCTACGCGGAACTAGGACTTGTTCGTACATGTGGAGCGGTACGTTTGAACTGGGTCTGAGGGGTATGGCAGCCTGGCACCAAGGTCTCGACCAATAGTAGAATGGAGACTATTATGGGATGTTCAGTAGGCTAGAATGGATATTCAATGCATATTGTACAAGGAATATACAAGGGATATCAGGGAATATTAGAGAATATACAAATACAATTAAATATATATATATAAATAAATATATATATTCGGTTTAATCTGGCCCTTCACAACAGCCACCCCCTGATTGGTCCCAGACCTAATCAGTTAAACAGAGACAGATTAATCGCGTTGTCTATTTACACATAGGGGTTTGCTGTAGGGGTCAGTCAACTTCACAAAGTCATAGGGTTATAGGGTCATGGTCATCATCGATTGTGTCTGGGAGTCGGGGCAGTTCTATGAGCCTCGCCACGGGACGGGTGTAAGTGCGACCCTGGACGAGCACTTCAGCTGCTCGGACCTTGCCGTCGGCACCGGTGATCACTTTGCTTACGCGGCCGGCCGGCCACATAGCTCTGGGCAGTGATTGATCAATAATCATGACGACTGTTCCTTCTGTCAAATTGTCTCTCTCCTTTACCCACTTCTGGCGGGTCTGTAGAGACGGTAGGTAGTGCAGTAGGAAACTGCTCCAAAACTTGTCGGCTAATACTTGGCTGTACCTCCACATTCGTCAGCCGTTCGCTTCTTCAGGCCGGTACATTGTCTGGGGTAATGCAGGATCTAGCCGCCCCATCAGGAGTGTGTTGGGGGTAACTGGGTAGATAACAGTGCTCAATCCACAGAACACAGGCTTTTTATTCTCAGCCTCCTCCTGACTGGCTTTCCTCGGGATAGGCGTGGGCCACTCTCCTTCCGGGAGCTTTAGGAATGCTGGGCCGTCACTGTAGACATTGCGACGGGTGAGGTCATCTAGGGGCATCCCCCGGGTGATGACGTCAGCTGGGTTCTGTTTTGTATCAACGTAGCGCCACTCTGTTTCTCCGGTTAACTCTTCGGTTAAGTCTTGAATCTCGGTGACTCTGACTCCCACGAAGACTTTGTACTTGCATGAGTCCGATTTGATCCAGGCGAGTACCGTCGTGGAATCTGACCACAGGATTGTTCTAGACACCGGTATGGTGAGCTCACGTTGGATGAGCGTGGCTAGGTGCGCTCCGGCTAGGGCTGCGCAGAGCTCTAGACGTGGGATAGATTGTTGCTTGCGTGGGGCTATTCTCGAGCGGGCGAGGACAAATGCTGTGTAGATCTCTCCCCCCCTTTCTTGGGCCCGTAAGTAGGCTACTGATCCGTATGCGACCTCTGAGGCGTCACTGAAGACGTGTAAGTCCATTTTACATGTCTCTGGCCTCACCGTGGGTGGGAAGTAGCTTCGGCGCATATTAACGCCTGGGAGTGAGTGGAGCTCCATCTCCCACTCTCTCCAGGTGGATGCAAGGTGTGCGGGAATGGGGTCGTCCCAGTCCTGGTCCTTGTCCCACAATGCTCGTACAATCATTTTTGCCCTGGTGGTATACGGTAGAATACATCCTAGCGGGTCATATTGTCGGGCGAGTGTTGTGTACACACTCCGTCTGGTGGTCGGCGCCGCCGCCGGCCTTCCCTGCTCCGTAGTCAGGGGCTTGTGTCTGTAGTGAAGCGAATCTGTTTTGAATCGCCACACCAATCCCAGGGTCATCTCCTGGGCTTCTCCCGGGATTGTAGCCATCCAGGTCTCGCTGCTGGCTGCCTTGTCCTCGGAGGAGAGGCTGCGCAGTACTTGCGGATCGCTGCTGGCCCACTGCCTGAGATCAAAGCCGCCTTAGATCAATGAGGCGCAGAGTTTAATCAGGAGAGCCTCGGCTTCTTCCTGGGTTGAAAGGCTTTGTAGACAGTTGTCTACGTAGAAGCTGTTCTTTACGCTGTGTCGGACCTCTTCGTCCGCTGCTGGGTCCTCTGCTACATGTTTCTGTAGTGCAAATGTAGCACAGCAGGGGCTGCACGTCGTTCCGAAGGGGAGGACTTCCCATTGGTAGATGGCTGGGTGCTCATCTCCTGGCTTCTCTCTCCATAGGAACCGTAACAGGGGCTTGTCCGCCTCTACTAATCTCACCTGCAGGAACATTCCTTTAATGTCCCCGCTGATGGCCACCTTTTCCTGGCGGAAGCGGAGTAGAACGCCGAGTAGGGAGGGGCCGAGTGTGGGACCGGGCAGTAACTCTTTATTCAGATTTTGGGATCCGATCTGGTAGCTGCAGTTAAATACTATGCGGTCTTTACCGTTGTGATGGACCTTGTGGTGAGGCACGTACCACGATTCAGTGGTCTGGTCAGCCTCTTTAATGTCCATCTTTGTGACGTGTCCCGCTGTGATGAGCTTCTCAATCTCAGCGCGGTATACACGCTCTTGGGCGGGGTTCTTGGCTAAGCGCCGCTCCGTGTTCAGCAGGTACCGTTCTGTGGCGTCTGTCTTGGCGTGGAAAGTAGGCATTCCTTCTCGCCGCAGGAGTGGCGTGGCGTATCTCAACACGCCGTTGACCGGGGCTCTCTTGGTCCCTGTCTCGAGGAGGTGAATGGCGTAAATGTCATCTTTAGAGCGAATGTCTTTCTTTCCGTTCTTAAAGGGCATTTGTTCCAAGGTCCATAGCCGCTCTACGTGTTGCAGGAGTGCGGTTTCTCCCTCTGTGACTCGGGAGTGGAGACATCTAGTGGCTGTACTTCGGTTGAGAGATTTGGCGAGCGGGCCTTGGAGAGTCCATCCCAAACGGGTCTCGACTGCTGCAGGACAGCCTCGGGGTCCGGTATGAACCCGGTCTATCGGGACAATGAGGTCTGCATGGTCGGAGCCTATCAACAGGGTCGGCATAGCATTGTCTATGAGCGGGATCGGTAACTTGCGCAGATGTGCATATTTCTCCATCAGCTTGGCGACGGGGTATGTGTACCGCGACAGTCCTATTTCTTGGCTGGTGAAAGCGTCTGTAATCTGGTACCGTCGCTCAGGCTGGCCGCTTGCTGCGATAGAGAATGAGACATTCTCGCCCTTTATCGTCTTCAAATCTCGTCTTATTGTCCGAATTGTCATTTGGGTTTCGCTTCCCCGCAGCCCTAGCTGGGCCGCAGCGGAGGCGAGCAGAAGGGTCTTCTCTGACCCGTCATCGAGGACGGCGTAAGTGTCCAGGACTTTATTCTGGTAGCTTAGTGTCACACGCACTACTTTTAGGAGTACTCGGGCTCCACTGCTGCTGGCGGGATCGATGTACATGACGCTCGCTTTGCTGCTGGATGGTGCGGGTGAAGGGCGCCGTCTGTTACTGTCGTGCAGTATGTCCAGATGGGCTCCATCGCACTTGGTGCACCTTTTCTTTAAGCGGCATTCGGCTGCCATGTGTGAGCGCGCACAGCGAAAACAGCGCTTGTTGGACTTTATCCATTGACTTGCTTCCTCCGCGTTCAGCTTGGGGAAGGAGTCACATTGCGCTAGCCAGTGTTCTTTCTCACAGTAGGGGCACACTATCTTCCACTTCTCCGTTCTGGAGGGGGTACTGTGGCTCCTGCTGCTCGGTACTGACTCCGATTGGTGCATCACAGTCACCGATCTTCTTCCATCATTTAGTCGTCTGGTTCCTTCTCTGGAGCCAGGGGTGCTCCGTCCGAATGTATCTAGCCGTAGGCTGCTGACTTCTCTCGCCAGGAAGTCTGCTAGATCGAGGAGGTTCGGTTCGCGGCCATTCGGGTCTCGGTGGTCTCTCCGCCGCCTAAAACGCTCCTGTCGAGCGGGCGGCAGCTTCTCCAAGATCCTTTCCACATTTGAGTTGGCGTAAAGTTCATGCCTCCCCTTCTCTCTCTGCGCTCCCAACATCCCTACCAGGGACTGCACTCTGATGGACAGGTCGTCCAGTGCTCGATTGTCTATTGCTGGGGGTAAGCGGTCGATGTGTCGGATCTCCTGGATCACGTAATCCCATATGCGCCCATACCTCTGGTCCAATGCTACCAGCGCTGCTGTGTATGGGGTGGTGGAAGTCGCGTAGGCGAGCGCTATATTATGTGCGCGGGGTACCTTTAAGTGTTTCAGTAGGATGGTGTATTTATGGCGTTCATCCAATACATCCACCAACATGGTCTCCAGACACATGCGGAGTTCTGTATACTGGGCCCGGTTCTCTTGGGTGAAGTCGGGTACCATAGGCGGGCCAATGTATGACGCTGACTGTGGATACATCGGCGAGCGTTGGGGGAGAGGCCTCCTAGGCGAGTCTCCTCCCGCTCCTTGGTATGGGCTGGTACCGGCAGTGTACCATGGCCCGCTTGTCCAGGTGCTGTTCCTCGGTGCGGGTCGTGCGTCGTGCTCACCCGTGTATAGAGTCGGGGGTCTGTAGCGCAGCTCCGCGGGAGTATAGCCTGGGCTGTACCGGACCTCCTGGTCCGGTAGAGTACTGTGCTGTCGTCGGGCGTGGTTCTCCTCCTCTTCCTCTTCGTCTTCAGTTAGGTCATCCAGTGCTTGTAGTCTCTGGTTTAGCCTCTCCACAGGATATGTTGCTCCTTCCCGGTTGCTAGGTCTCGCTTGGACCGGTGGGGGGAGGTGGTCTGTGGGGGGTATAGACCTCGTCTGTTGGTCAAGTTCAGGGTTGTTTACTCGGCTAGGGGATGCCGCCCTGGAGGTGTGTCTAGACGAGTTCCTGGAGCCTCTGGCGGAGGGAGAGGGTGTTGTCCGTCTGATCAGCTGTTCTATTAGTTGCGCTTGCTGTCTGTCGCGCTCTGCGTCCCGTAGAGCACCAGCAGCTGCTCGCTGGCTGTCTGCTCGGTCTCGGGCCACATTCTCTTCTCTCTGAATGCGTCTTAGTTCTAGACGTATATGCTCTTCTTCGCTCCGCTGCTGGATCTGCAGTCGGTCGCGTTCAGCAGCGGCGTTCAGGCTGATGAGGAAGGCCTGCTGTAGGGTCCTCTCTGCCTCGCTGGGAGAAGGCGGTTGTATAGGGGAGCCTTCCCTCGGGGTACTCCTTGCGGAGCCTTGGAGCTCTATCTCCACGGTGCTCTCCCCGTCTTCTTCCGTGCCGAGTTCTCTCTCGGTAGCGTTGTATTCCTCCCGGGACTCATCGGGGACTACTTCTTCAGTACTGGCGGGGTGTGAAGTCATGTCTGGTTCCCACTGGTCCCCACCGTGAACTTGGTCAGTTACATTAGAGCCCGTAGGGGCCTCTATGGTTGGGGTAGTCTGGGCGTTGGGGTTAGACATACTTTTACTTTCTAGTTTTACCGCGTTTACTGTTAGTAGAAGACTAGGTTGTTGACTGACAGCGTAGGCCTCTAAGTACTGAGGGAGCCGTCGTTCGCGCTGCGGGCGTTGGTTAGGAGGATCGTTTCGTGGAGTGTTCATCATAGGCCATTTCAATATTAATAACACTATATTAATATTACACTGATTACCCTCCGGCTCGAAGGACCAATTGTAACTGAGGGGTACAATTCCCTGACTGTATTACTAGATATGATACTTACTACCACTACCTTTGTACTTAATATTCGGCCACCCAGTACACGGCATAAATATATTATGATGAACACTGTCACGTAGATGAAACGGATCCAACACAAATGTACGAATTAGAAATAGGTCTTTATTTCTACACAGCGATGGTGTGTAGAGCAAGCACTTAATCAAATCAATCACATTTATGAATGGAAATTAGTATGCACTTTTATGGCAAGAGTATTCGTCGGTATATCAATAGAGAATGTCCAATCTCTGAAGGCGCAGGTGGTACATATACGACCTGGAATAGTTTAAGGAATAACAGCAATGATACTTTAATGATTATATACTGGACACACTAGGGGGGGTTAATCCGGTCGCTTGTAAGCCGACAGGAGTAGGAAGGGGGGGGGGTAGAATCCGGCTGCCTCATCCGGCCAAGGGTATCCCAGGTGAACCCACTGTAGTGCCGTTCAATGCGCCGGCGATCCTTGGACCACAGATGAAAGCAGGTGGACTCTTTGTGGGCCGGCGTCTTCCGGTCCACGGAGGAGAGACGTGAAGCGACCTCGTCTTGCAGAGCGTCTCCTCACCTTGCGTCCTCTCCAGGGGGGGGGGTTCCAACACACGGCAGTGTCGGGGGTCTTTATCCATGGAATAATCAAAGTATACAAAGCATAATCCGTGCCTGGGAAGGCGGGCTGTCGTCGGTAGAATAATCCGGTATACAGGTCCACTCGCTCGTCGGCTCTGGGGCTCCTCGGGTGCAGCTTCACGTGGGGTCAACCACCCTGGATAAGCAGCCAGTTCTCTGCCCGAAACGATGGGGTACTGACTACGGTAGTATTCTCACCGCACGAAGCACTATATATTAACAGACTATTATTAGCTTAATAGACTACGTCCAACTCGACGATATAGTGCCAAATATGACTATTCAAATATTAATATACACGATGTCTCAATACCGATGGTAGGCGAACTTGGCCTTACTCCCACACGTGGCGTCGCGGGGAGGCTTTACGTCTGTGACTCTATTGGAGGGTAAGAAACTGGACTGAAAAGAAAGTCCTACTTTAGTAGCGCAGTATATATACGCACTATGAACAAATAGTCCCATTAGTGGTGCGGTAGCCAGATTCCTACGCGGAACTAGGACTTGTTCGTACATGTGGAGCGGTACGTTTGAACTGGGTCTGAGGGGTATGGCAGCCTGGCACCAAGGTCTCGACCAATAGTAGAATGGAGACTATTATGGGATGTTCAGTAAACTAGAATGGATATTCAATGCATATTGTACAAGGAATATACAAGGGATATCAGGGAATATTAGAGAATATACAAATACAATTAAATATATATATATAAATAAATATATATATTCGGTTTAATCTGGCCCTTCACAACACCTATCATCTGAATTATTACAGTATATTTACCTATCATCTTAATTATTACTATATACCCACTTATCATCTCAATTATTACTAAAGAATAAAGTATCTATCTATCTATCTATCTATCTATCTATCTATCTATCTATCTATCTATCTATCTATCTATCTATCTATCTATCTATCTATCTATCTATCTATCTATCTATCTATCTATCTATCTATCTATCTATATCTATCTATCTATCTATCTATCTATCTATCTATCTATCTATCTATCTATCTATCTATCTATCTATCTATCTATCTATCTATCTATCTATCTATCTATCTATCTATCTATCTATCTATCTATCAGCTCTCAGTGATTTACAGTTCAGTTCTCAGTGATTTACAGTTCAGCTCTCAGTGTGTTACAGTTCCTAAACATTCACTGAAATATTCATTCATTCAATATTCATTCATTCAAAAATGCATTCAAATATGCTTTGAATGAAGCATATTTGGAATCAGATAGAAAATACCTCATTGTATCATAGATACAGTACGGTGGCTCACAGGTTCAGTCTGAACAAGACAAGATGGCTGTTCTCACAGGTTCAGTCTGAACAAAACAAGATGGCTGTTCTCACAGGTTCAGTCTGAACAAGACAAGATGGCTGTTCTCACAGGTTCAGTCTGAACAAGACAAGATGGCTGTTCTCACAGGTTCAGTCTGAACAAGACAAGATGGCTGTTCTCACAGGTTCAGTCTGAACAGTACGGTGGCTCACAGGTTCAGTCCTTGCAGGAATGGAGATGGCATCTTGACATCAGTACAGTGTCTTGGTTTCTGTCAGGTGTTGTCATGTCAACATGGCCTGGTGGCTGCAGCGGTGTGTCGCTGTGTCTTTGTGTGTGTGTGTGTGTGTGTGTATGTGTGTGTGTCTCTCTGTGTCTGTGTGTGTGTCTCTGTCTGTGTGTGTCTGTGTGTGTATCTGTGTATCTGTGTCTGTGTGTGTCTGTGTCTGTGTGTCACTGTGTATGTGTGTGTTTGTGTGTGTGTCGGTGTGTCTGTGTGTGTCTCTGTGTCTGTGTGTGTAAGTGTGTAAGTGTGTCTCTGTGTGTTTCTGTGTATGTGTCTCTGGTTCTGTGTGTGTATGTGTGTCTCTGTGTCTGTGTGTCTTTGTGTGTGTCTGTGTGCGAGTGTATGTGTGTATTTGTGTGTGTATGTGTGTCTCTGTGTGTGTCTGTCTCTGTCTCTATGTCTCTCTGTGTCTCTGTGTGTCTCTCTGTGTCTCTGTATGTCTCTCTGTATCTGTGTGTCTCTCTGTCTCTGTGTGTCTCTGTGTGTCTCTGTGTGTCTCTGTGTGTATCTCTGTGTCTCTGTCTCTGTGTGTCTCTCTGTCTCTGTGTGTCTCTGTGTGTCTCTCTGTCTCTGTGTGTCTGTCTCTGTGTGTCTCTCTGTCTCTGTGTGTCTCTGTGTGTCTCTGTGTGTCTCTGTGTGTATCTCTGTGTCTCTGTCTCTGTGTGTCTCTCTGTCTCTGTGTGTGTCTGTGTGTCTCTCTGTCTCTGTGTGTCTGTCTCTGTGTGTATATCTGTCTCTTTGTGTCTCTCTGTATCTGTGTGTCTCTGTGTGTCTCTATGTCTCTGTGTGTCTGTCTCTGTGTGTCTCTCTGTGTCTCTGTGTGTCTCTCTGTGTCTCTGTGTGTCTCTATGTCTGTGTGTCTCTGTCTCTGTCTGTCTCTGTGTATCTGTGTGTCTCTCTGTATCTGTGTGTCTATATGTCTCTGTGTGTCTCTCTGTCTCTGTGTTTCTCTGTGTATCTATCTGTCTCTGTGTGTCTCTCTGTCTCTGTGTGTCTCTGTCTATGTGTGTCTATCTGTCTCTGTGTGTCTATCTGTCTCTGTGTGTCTCTATGTGTCCATGTATCTGTGTTTCTCTGTGTGTCTCTCTGTCTCTGTGTGTCTCTCTGTGTGTGTCTGTCTCTGTGTGTCTGTCTGTCTATGTGTGTCTATCTGTCTCTGTGAGTCTCTCTGTCTCTGTGTCTCTATGTCTCTGTGTCTCTGTGTGTCTATCTGTCTCTGTGAGTCTCTCTGTCTCTGTGAGTATCTCTGTCTCTGTGTGTCTCTCTGTCTCTGTGTCTATCTGTCTCTGTGAGTCTCTCTGTCTCTGTGAGTATCTCTGTCTCTGTGTGTCTCTCTGTCTCTGTGTCTCTCTGTCTCTGTGTGTCTCTCTGTCTCTGTGTCTCTCTGTATCTGTGAGTATCTCTGTCTCTGTGTGTATCTATGTCTCTGTGTGTCTCTCTGTCTCTGTGTGTCTCTGTCTGTCTATCTGTCTCTCTGGGTCTCTGTGTCTCTCTGTCTCTGTGTCTCTCTGTCTCTGTGTCTATCTGTCTCTGTGAGTCTCTCTGTCTCTGTGAGTATCTCTGTATCTGTGTGTCTATCTGTCTCTGTGAGTCTCTCTGTCTCTGTGTGTCTATCTGTCTCTGTGTCTCTCTGTCTCTGTGTGTCTCTCTGTCTCTGTGTGTCTCTCTGTCTCTGTGTGTCTCTCTGTCCCTCTCCACTCTTTGTTGTCAGGTATCTATTGTCTGTATAAAAGTGTAAATATGCCACAACAACGAAGCTCCTTTGAAGTTGAAAGAGTTTTTAGTTCTTATGCAGCAGGGCTCCAGACTCACTCGTCTTCCATTAGTGGCAGTGGGTAGTGTTTTATTTGACTGTTCTTGCTACACAGTAGTCTATTCAGGGCCTTAATTACCGCACCATTCTTTTTCTTTTATGTTCTCTGTTTTCCGCCACAAGCCGTGGCTGATACTAGATGTGAACTCCATTGAGCAATTAGTTTCATCTAAGTGCTGAAAAGCAGTCAGGGGAGGCTGTGTCACTCATCTGTCACGACATGTGTTTGTGACCGTCATGCTGCTTCAAGGCTGCAATTAGAGTCGCCTACAAGCAGCGACGGAGATTATTTTAGGCATCCAGCAAAAAAAAATATATATATATATAGATATATATATATATATATATATATATATATATATATATATATATATATATATTAGAGCTGGGCCGTTAACGGCGTTAACGTGCTGCGTTAACGCTATACTAGTATCGCACGATAATATAATTAACGCATTCATCTAAAAAAAAATGTTTTACCTTTTTTTTTTTTTACCTTTTTTTTTTTTTATCTTTATTTACCCAGGGTAGGTTCGCTGAGCACAGATGCTCTTTTTCAGGAACGCCCTGCTTCACATTCACACAGTTCCATTCACACCTGAGAGCTGCCCAGTACAAGTTGACACCATTGGCCACTGAGCAACTCCACTGGAGCAGTTGATTCAAGCCATGTCACATAGTTCAAGTTTGAAATGATTCTTTCTGTTTTGCTCCTGAGAGTGTGCTAGATACTGTACTGTACTGGTAATATTATTTATTTGTGTTAACTTCTGAATAAAACAACTTATTAAACACAAGTACATCTTATTGAACATTATTTTGATATTTCATTACCAATTATCATAGCAAAACAGCTTTCTCAAACAGTCTGTAATGCATTTTGGAAACGGGAGATGGGCTCATGGTGTAATGGGCCACCTGGCCTGAGAAACATAAGGAGGAAAGAAAAAGTAAGGACTTACTTCTGGTCATTATTTGGGTAGAACACACATATTTTGAATGCCTTCGGCAGGTTTTTTTTTTTTTTTTTAGCCATTTTAATCTAGATTAATCTAGATTAAATCCAGGATTGCAGATAGATTAATCTAGATTAAAAAAATGTATCTATGCCCACCTCTAATATATATATATATATATATATATTTTTTTTTTTTTGCTGGACAGACATTGTTGCTTACTTACTTACTTACTTACTTACTTACGCCTTTTACCCCGTTTGGGGCATAGGCCGTCAACAAGGGTTCTCCAAGCATCCCGATCCTGAGCCAACCTCTCAAACTGGGCACAGGTGTGTTCTTTTCCCTTGGAGGTTCCACCTGAGAGATTGTCTTGTGATGCTCAGGGATGATTTACGGAGTGTATGGCCAATCCATCTCCATCAATCTCTTTCTCCGCTGGCTGTTGTTGTGTTCGTTGCCACAGGTCTTTGTTGCTGTTGGTGTTAGGCCAGAGAATCTGGAGGATTTGGCGCAGAGAGGTGTTTAGGAACATTGTTGCGCCCCCTTCTATATCTGCAACCAGTATTTAGACATTTAAAAAAAGTAAGGCACCAAATGTGCTAGGTCCGGCCCTGCCTACAAGATATCTATACAGCGATTTCCTGTAGACATTAGACTGTAGCCTACAGGGACCACCGTTTGGGGGGGTGGTTTGCATGGTACTAAGTGCTCATGTTCATGTTCATACAATTGGTCGAGATAGTAGTCATTTATTAATTTTAAAGGAACATGCCAACATTATGGGAAATGTGCTTATAGATATTCTTATAGAATATAGATAATAATTTCATCTCAGTAGAAAGCTATCCGGCTGCAAGCTAGCCTAGCTTAGCACAAATTAATGGAATCAGATACAGAGCAGCTAGCCTTACTGTTGGCCAAATAAGATTATAATTTACTGCTGTGGTGACCTATATTAAGAGACATTCACCAAGGTGGGCTTGTGCCTTTAAGAGCGGGGTTTTACTGTTTAGGGGAAAGGGGAAATACCACTTCCGGTTCCGGGTTAAGTTTGTTTTTATTGTAAATGCTATGTGCAGTGAAGTAAAGTACCTCAACTCGAACTACGTCTCTGGCTCGATACTTTCTTATCGCCACATTGGTGACCCTGTGAGGAACATTTACGCTGCGACCGTCAAGTTGCCCGACTTTTGGCAGCATAATCCCCGGCCGTGGTTTCAGCACATCGAAGCCTAATTTCAGCTGAGAGGAATAACGCAAGATGTAACTAAGTACTTCCATGTGGTGGCGGCATTGGATGCTTCAACGACGGCACGGGCGATGATGCTGTTGGAGGATCCACCAGCAGCCGACAAGTACGATGCGCTAAAGACATTCCTTCTGAAACTTTATGAACTGTCAGAACTTGAGAAAGCGGACCGCCTGCTGTCCCTCATGGCCTCGGCGATGGCAAACCATCAGAATTGATGGAGAAGATGCTGGCTGTGCTGGGATAGGCTGATCCCTCCTTTCTGTTTACACACATTTTCCTGCAACAGCTTCCAGTGCCTGCACAGCACTGGCCAGTTCCCTCCTCTCCTCCACCAAGGACTATCGCGGCCTGGCTGCAGAAGCAGACAGGGTTTTCCTGGCCAACAGGCAGCAGCAGTTTGTCCATGCACTGCTCCAGGACATGCCGTTTTTGTTTGTGTACTTGGATGACATTCTTGTAGCCAGTACGTCCATAGAGGAGCACATGACACACCTCCATCAGCTATTTGAGCGGCTCAGTAAACACAGCCTCATCGTCAACCCGACTAAGTGCCAGTTTGGGCAGTCCTCCATCACCTTCCTCGGACACCACGTCGCTCCACAGGGAGCCACCCCACTCCCCGCCAGGGTGGAGACTGTTGCCAGTTTTCCTCGTCCACACACCGTACGGTCTCTACAGGAGTTCCTGGGCATGGTGAACTTTTACAACCGGTTCCTTCCCCATGCTGCCCACCACATGCGCCCCTTGTACGAGGGCTTGCGGGGCAAAGTGCCCAAGGACGAGTTAGATTGGTCCTTGGGGATGGACAGTGCCTTTGGGGCTGCCAAGACCGCACTAGCAAACACTGCTCTGCTGGCGCACCCCTCTCCCACTGCCCCGGTCGCCCTCATGACAGACGCATCTGACTATGCAGTGGGGGCGGTGTGCGAGCAGTAAGTGGGCGGTGCCTGGAAGCCACTGGCCTTTTTCAGCAAACATCCCCACGACAACGAGCGTAAGTACAGTACTTTCGACAGGGAACTGCTGGGTCTGTTCCTCGCCACTAGGCACTTTAGATTCCTGTTGGAAGGCCGCCAGTTCACTGCCTTTGTGGACCACAAGCCGCTAACATTCTCCATGGCCAAGACCTCAGAGCCGTGGTCGGGATGTCAGCAGCAGCAGCTCTCGGCGATCTCCGAGTTAACCACGGATATTCAGCACGTGGCGGGCAAGGACAACTTTGTCGCCGACTGCCTCTCTCGGGCAGTCGTCGGGTCCGTCCACTTAGGACTCGATTATGCCGCCATGGCGGCAGACCAAGCCACAGACTCAGACATTCAGGCCTACCAGACACGGCCAACGCCACTCTCCTCTGCGACATCTCCACTGGCCAACCGCGCCCTATGGTGCCTACGGCCTGGCGGTGCCGGGTTTTTAACATGATCCACAGCCTTTCCCACCCAGGTGTGAAGGCCTCGACTAAGCTGGTGGGGATCAAGTTTGTGTGGCCTGGCCTCCGGAAGGATGTTAGGACCTGGGCTGGCTCATGTGTGGCGTTCCAGCGTGCCAAGGTGCACTGCCATAGCAAAGCCCCTTTGGCACTGTTTATAGTGCCAGAGAGGTGGTTCGACCACGTGAATGTGGACCTGGTGGGCCCCCTGCCCCCCTCCCACAGATATACTCACCTCCTCACCATGGTGGACAGGACCACCAGGTGGCCGGAGGCTGTTCCACTGTCCTCCACTATGGCAGCGGAGGTGGCCCGGGCGTTCATCGGCTGCTGGGTGGCCCGTTTTGGCACACCAGGGGACATCACAAGCGACAGGGGCCCCCAGTTCACTTTGGAGCTCTGGACTGCAGTTGCGGAGCACCTGGGGGTGAAGATCCACCGCACTATGGCGTACAACCCGCAGGGCAACGGACTTTGCGAGCGGTTCCATAAGGGCATGTAGGCTGCTCTTTGGGCTGCGCTTACGGATGGCGACTGGGTTGACCGCCTCCCGTGGTTCTTGTTTGGTCTTCGTTCTGCCCCCAAAGAGGACCTCCAGGCCTCGTCCACCGAGCTGGTGTATGGCCAGCCGCTGCAGGTCCCTGGGGAGTTTCTTCCGGAGGCCACAGCTTCCTGGTCCGTCGCCTCCCATCGAACAGTGTCCTGGGGTGTTGCCGATGCCCTTATTCCCATTCCAACATCCCGCCACTGCCTTCCCCAGTCCTACGTTCCCAGGGAACTGCCATTGGCCAAATATGTTTTCATCCGGCACGACAGCAATCGGACCCCTTATGACGGGCCTTTCCGTGTCCTGGAGGCAGGCACTAAAACGTTGTTGTGGACATGGGGGGCAGGCCAGAGCGGGACACTATAGACCGTCTTAATCCTGGTCACTTGGACAAGGACGAACCAGTTCAGCTGGCCCTACCCCTGCGCCCCCCGGTTTCGGCCCAGACCCCTGCCCCGTCCTCTGTTCCGGCCTTGGCCCCTTCCGGGGCCCGGCTGCTGGTCCCACTTCTCTCCCTTAATCCCCCTCTTGTTAAGTGCAGTCGGTTCGGCCGCTTGATCCGTCCCCCTCCACGTTGACTATTTCATGCTGTGATCTGTTCACTGGCTATTAATTAGTGGCAGTTTTTGTTTTGGTGAATTCTGGGGGGGCCTGTGTGGTGACCTATATTAAGAGACATTCACCAAGGTAGGCTTGTGCCTTTAAGAGCGGGGGTTTAATGTTTAGGGGAAAGGGGAAATACCACTTCCGGTTCCGGGTTAAGTTTGTTGTTATTGTAAATGCTATGTGCAGTGATAAGTAAAGTACCTCAACTCGAACTACGTCTTTGGCTCGCTACTTTCTTATCGCCACACTGTAATAAACTCGAGAACTATTAGGAATGTGTGTCTAACTCTTAACCAGTTAGGAATGGGAGGCAAAAGGGGTGAGGATTCTGGGAGACATCTTTGACTCAGAGGCGCTTATTAGCTTTCAGGATTTGTGTGCTTGTTCGGAGGTACCCAGGACCTCTTTCTTTTTATATCTTCAAATGCAATCGGCACTCCGTGCTAATGGGTTACCTTGGGACATAAACTTACGGATACACCCCATTGTGGAATGGATGGCCACATTCCCCAACAGGGGACTAGTATCGACAATGTACCAGTACATCCAATCACTGACACAGAGGGATTTACCTCTAGATGGGAAGTGGAACAAGGACCTGAATGTAGAAGAAGAAGAAATTGACTGGGACACGGTGTGGGAGAACATATTTCGCTCCTCAAAAGATCCGAATCACCAACTGATTCACTTCAAAATGTGTCAAAGAGCTTACCACACTCCATTGTTGAGATACCATATGAAATATGCACCTAGCCCGAATTGTGATCTATGTACTCAGAGTATCCCGGGCACATTTATGCACATGATGTGGGAATGTCCAGAAGTAGGAGAATTTTGGGGGAGGGTGGCCTTGACTCTATCTAGTCTTACTGGCAAGATGATCCCCAAGGAACTGATTATTCTGTTGCTAAATGATGATGTGGTGATATTGACTTTGAATTTCATAATTGATATGTGTCTATAATTAGAAAAACCACTATGCTAAACTGTTTATTCACATTCTGTGAGAGTCTCTAGAGAAATGCTTCACAATTTCACTATGCTTAGTGTGGGAACCTCTGTTGACTGAAAATTATCAGGATAACGAGACAATGAAGATGTTAATGTAATCAGCACCAGAACAAAGACTAGAGGTCACACCTCACTGTGAGCAGATTGTAGCAGAGACAGCTGGGTTGAACACAGGGCAGACCAGCTTAGACTTGTTGAGCAGAAACTGAAAAGTCACACCCAAATGATAGCCGACATCAGCACTGACAGCAGAGACACAGGATAGCTGGCTCTGATAAGTATAATTCAGGACTAAAAGATCATTAATCAATAAAGACATGGTTCAAAGATAAATGAAAAAGCATGATACTTGATTGGCTTTGATTGGATAAGGAACCCAATAAAAACATCTATATAGAATTAAGAATCCTGGTGGAGTACTGTATGTTAATATAGTGCCCCCACTGGGTGTAGAGGGCAGACCAGCCCAGCCCAGACTTGTGAAGAGTAGAATGTATTCACAGGATGATTAGTCATGGAAACTAATTCTCAAACAAGTAATCTATTAATCAACTGTTTAGTATCAAAATATAAGCCAAGGGGGAAACTGTGATAATACTGGAAGGAGTGTAATTCATAATCCACCAGAGATATTTGAGTAAAATGTTTAACTAGGAGATGTCTCTGTGGAAGAAAGCCACAGACCCCCTGGACTGAGAAAAGACCTGAGCAGCAAAAGAAGGGGGGGGGGGGGTCAAAAGCAGACCCCTCGGTTTACTGAAGGCCGACACCCACCCAGGAGATCGATTGGGGATGGCCCCCACAGAAGACCACCTGATTGGACCAAAATGTACTACTAGAATGTTATGATTGGTGGGAAGTTATAGTATATAAGAGCGAACATAGTGTTAGTTCAGGAGCCCAGACCCCTCCCCAGGTCTGCGGCTCCACCGCCACCCATCCAGAGACTACTGTGAGCTGATTGCATTTTACATGAGTAAATCATGGGAAACACCAATTGTTGTTTAGATTAGAGTAATGTACAGATCCCTGATCTGTAAACCAGATTTACTCATGTGTAATGCTTACAGTATTTTCTCTAATTACATTTATGTTAACAATGACTGTTGTATGTACCTACATGGTGGGGTTTTGAGATGCAAACCTTGTTGATCCTGTGTACAAAACAGACATGATGTATTCTGATAATCCTTGTATGTGAAAAGCAACCTTTTTATTCACTCCTGGCCGCCGAGACAAATAAATCCATGAGTTGAATTCGAACTCTGTTGTCTGGACTGCACATTTATTCCTTGCTGGCTATATTGGGAGTCAGATGAGGAGACCAAATTCTATCACTTATGATCCTTTCCCCTCCTTCCAGTTTAGCGACCTCCTTGTACTGTACAATAACCTTAGATTATTGTTAGGATTATACTACAATGACTCTAACATGGAGCTGACAGTAAATAGCGGAAATTATGGTTGGCTGGATTGACAGCAGCAAAGAAATTAGTAGTACAACGTTGGGTTCCGCCCCATACACTATGCACCAAAAAATGGCTGGACTATTTCCTGGAGGTCATAATGTTTGAGCTTTCTACAGCGAGACTGAATAGAGCCAAGGCTGGGACGATTGAGATGTGGAAGGGAGCTGCAATCATGGTGGAAAACCTACTAGGCAGATAGAAAATGAAAATGAAAAATGGAAAATGAAAGATACTTGCATCCCGAGACTGGGGAGGGAGGGAGGGAGGGAGGGAGGGAGGGATGGGAGAGGGGTGGGGACGAGCTGCTGAGGGGAGGGAGGGAGGGAGGGAGGGGGTTGGTGCACAGTGTGACAGGGATATTATTATTGGATGTATACTATTATGTGAAGAGAACAAAATGAAAGATGATTGACGGTTTGTAATACCAACCTGCAAATACAAAATTGATGAAAAAAAGGGCATACAGACCCTCATCTGCACCTTTGTTTACACTGTTTATTTGATTGCCTATATGTATGGCGTTCATACCCTGCCCATACCTGTACCCCCCCCCCCCCTTGCCCACGATGCTATGATGCCCAAATTTCCCCAAGGGGATAAATAAAGGAATATATTTTCTCACCTTATCTATCTTATCTTATTTTCAACATGGTTCTAGAATATTCAGGACCTTAACTCAGGGCTTGAGACTGCGACTACTCTGGTTGCATACTGTATGCAACATTTTTTGGGGGGGAAGTGCGTATTCATATTTTGACTTGGTTTGAGTGGGTGACAGTGAAGATCATACGACAGTGGCTCGGGAGGTAGAGCAGTCATCTGGTAATCCGGAGGTTTCCGGTTCAATTCCCGCTCCTCCCGGACAGCATGTCGAAGTGATTATCTGTCTTCCTTTTAGTCATAAAGGATGTAAGAAGAGAGAAGGGGAGGAGAGATGAGACGACAAGAAAAGAGAAGAGATGAAGAAGAGCAGGTCTGTTCCTGCTGCGTTGTATGAAAAAAAAACATTCCCCATTCAGATTCAGAATCAGCCTTTATTTGTCATTGTATAGCATACAATGAAAATTGTACATTGTCAATATTGACATTATATAATTTATAATTTAATTTATACCCAGTTTTTAGTCTTTTCAAGACTACACTGTTTACACTGCTGCTGTTTTTAACTGTGTGCTGTGTTCTTTATTTTATTCTATTTTATGCACCATGCATGATTGATAAACCTATATCTCTGGACAATCCAGAGACACGCCCTGGGCAATGAGTTTGTGGAGTAGGTGCGGAAAAGTGACTCGGCCAAGAAAGTGCAGATCGACTTGGGATTGGTCTCATGTTCAGGAGACTCATATTTAAGCATTACATCACACGCAGGAGTGGTTTGTGACCAATAAACCATGCCTAGGGGTGGTTGTTAGGCCCGAGGCGCAGCCGAGGGTCGTTAGACCCCCCTAGGCATGGTTTATTGGTCACAAATCACGACTGCACGTGGTGTAAAGCTTTTATACAACTGCCAGATTCATCCAACCTTATTTCTATACAATAAACACACATTAATCGAAGATTTATTGAAAAAACCATCCGCCAGAAAAAGTAGTTCCCACAACTCCATGTGGAAGCAGCTTGAAGTGCATCCAACCAAACTAACACATCCAACTGTGTATTATTGGAATGATTGAGAGAAGTTGCCTCATGTGGAAGCAGCTTGAAGTGCATCCAACCAACTAACACATCCAACTGTGTATTATTGGAATGATTGATTGAAAATTTATTAAAACGTTTTCTTTGCCCTATAGGAAAAAAACGTTTTCTTCGCCCTATTTTTTTATTTATTTCTTTTAGCCTAAACTTAACCAGTTGGAAACCAGGGGTACAGTAATAAAATTAGCAATCAACCAATCAATCAATTCAATAGACCATGCTCACTTAAAACAGCGCTGCTTCTCTCTCAGTCTGACTCCCCCGCTGTTGCAGACAGGAGTGTGTGTGTGTGTGTGTGTGTGTGTGTCACAGTGTGTGTGTGCGTGTGTGTGTGTGTGTGTGTATGTGTGTGTGTGTGTGTGTGTGTGTGTGTGTGTGTGTGTGTATGTGTGTGTTTGTGGGTACGCCAGCGTCGGACAGTGTGAGAGAGAACGCTGCAGTCGGAAAGTAGGAAGGAAGAAATTTAAATCAATCAATTAATCTATCAATCAATCCGCGATTTTTCTTTTGTTCTAGATTGAGTCAAGACCCATCAATTACATCATCCAACATTGTTTAAAATACTAACACATTCCCCTTGACAGAATCGCTTCATATTTAGTCGTTATGGTGCTTTCAACATAACCATTTGTTCTCCGCGATCCTGTTTTCTCCCGGAGTGAGCCGGGGAGGGTTATGTGATTTGGTTGTGGGCGGGTCCTGAGCCCAGGACCGTGGATTGTTACCAATAAAGACGTGTGAATGGCCAATCAGAATCGAGAAATTTGCATGCCGTTGTATAAACAAGCGTATATTGGATCACCCCCACAGCCATAGCTACAACCACTTACATCAAGCTTTCCTCAACATTCATTACTGTTATCCCCAGCGCTATCCCATCAGCTGAAAAGTGTTGCGGTGGTCTATTGAGATAAAGTTAACATCTGTTAAAGTATTTCTTCATAAATTGTTTGGCTTCATTGTTTTTAAAATCCCAGTAATGTTGTGGGTCCAGCAGACCAGTGACAGACACGTGAACACGAAGGGTTAACAGAAGGCTTTCCTCTTTTCTGTCGCCAGTCCGCCAGTCTGGGGGTCAGGGAATACCACAACCACAACACCAGAGGGAGTTCCACAAATCATGTTCAACCCAGACACAACAACAAGGGACTAAACACGTTTAGCAATTATGCCACAACAATGTGGAACGCCATACCCACAGCCGTAAAATATTTTGTGCCCGAGTGGCGCACCGCATGCAGCACCACGGTGCAACACGGCCGACCTGGTTTCGACTCCCGGACCCGGTGATCTTTGCCCAATGTCTTCCCCGCTCTATCTCCCATTAATGGAGATTGCCACACATTTCCAACTCTCGGTTCAGAAGCTTCTTAAGCGTGATATCAGGTGTCTTGTGGTAGGTAAGCTGTTACAAAGGGTCAGATTAAACCGAATATATATATTTATTGCTTGAGATCCCTTGTATAATATTTGTATATCGTTTGATATCCCTTGTATATTCTTTGTATATATACACGCAATATCCCTTTACCTGGGTACAAACCAGACCATAATATTCGTTCTCCTATTGGACAGCGACCCCTAGGCGCCAACGACCATACCCCCAATGGCAAGTTCAAAGGCAACGCCAAGGCATGTCTCAACATGTCCAGGTTTGCGCAGTAATACGAGACGGAACTGAGGTTGGCACTAGATAATTCACCTTACGTATAAATACGGCGCAGGTGGAAACAGCAGCAATTCGTTCATTACTAGTAAAGCCTTCACCACGAGACAACGTGCAGTGAAGTGGGCAACTTTGCCTCTGAATAGAGCCTTGAGAACAGCGTGCGAATAGATTGCTAAAGTGTCAGAGTTTAACGCAGTACCGTTGAGTTCGACTTATTCTAATGTGAAGTAATAGTCTATCATTTATAGTGTATCGGGCGGCTACCGTTCTTCAGTGACCAGCATTACCACCGGTTCGTCGTGTATATAGCTAGTGCACTTATCCAGGCTGGGCGGCCTAAACTCTTGCCCCCACCCGAGTAGTCCTAGACGAGAACCGTTGGATATGTACACCGGAGAACCTACACCAGCGACTGCAGAACCCTTTCTGGTTGGATTATATTGCTTTGGTACCGTGACTGCTGGAGCAGAGAACCGTCTACCCCACTATCGTGTGGGATCTACCCCCCGTGAGGAGCATCACTCGAGCCCGCCTCTAGGAAGAGGCTGGCTAGCTTTCATCCATGCTGTTGAGCATACTGGATTATAGCTGTTGCTTTGTCTGCTAATCAAGGGAGTACATGCACCTATTCCTCGTTGACCCAGACTTTGTACCCGAACATTCCTCTACCCCTGCCGGCCTTACACCCGGAGGGAACCCCCCAGTGTCTCCAGCTGGTACTAGTGTGCCCTATGTAATTGCTATGCCACAGGTGGCGTCAGTTTAGACCCATCTTAGTATTCTCATTGACTTACGCTCTTGACTTACTTTAAGTGTGTTCTTCGCCTTACAAGCGCGAGTATAATTCTCAATCTGTAACCTAACGTTGCTTGCTGATAATAATAAATACCCTCTAAATAGAACTTTATGTGGCATTGCCGTATTCTTGTGTGGGTGTTCACCATATATATTCATGTACTGTATGGCCAGTAATTAAAGTACATAACTAAGTAGTGGTTTAATATACCATACTCTCAATACAGTCAGGGAATTGTACCCCTCAGTTACAATTGGTCCTTCGAGCCGGAGGGTATCAGTGTAATATCTAATATAATATTGATATTAACCATGGCCAGCGGTGAACACTCCCCAAGCGGCTCTCCCAAGCTAGAACGCCCGCAGCGCAAACGGCAGCCACCTCCCTATCTGGAGGAATACGCTGTCAGCCTAATACCTGGCTTTAAACAGACGTTAAATGCTGATAAAGCGGATAGTCAAAGCATGTCAAATCCTATCGACCAGGCGACCCGACCAGTAGAGACCCCAGTGGGTTCAGACCAGACTGACTCAGCTCACGGGGGGGACCAGGTGGGACATGACACGACTATACCTCCAGACAACATCACCAGGATAGTCCCCGGAGAGCTCCAGGATAAAGAAAGCGCTCCAGGGACAGAACCCGACACACCACCAGAAGAGAAGCGCGCCCAGGAGATGGACCTCGGGGCGCGCCAAGAGAACAGATCTCCAACGAGCACCGTCAGAAGCCGATCACCTCCGTCAGTGTCACCCCCCAACGAGGCGGACCAGATGCTGGCGCAGGCCTTCATCGCCACCCTGACAGCCTCCACCGAACGCGATCGACTTCAGGGTGAACGCGATCGACTTCAAGCACAGACGCTTAGTGAGCGCGAACAGTCTACCATGGAAAGAGCTCAACAGACGAGCGAGCGCGAACAATCTGCAGACCAACGAGAGCGCCTTCACGCGCAACTCCAAGCGCAAGCCCTTAGTGAACGCGAACACTCCGCAACCGAGCGAGACCGCTTCCAGGCGCAACAAAGGAGTGAAGACGACCGAATAAGACTGGAGACCAGACGCCTTCAGACGGAAGAGAACATTGAAAGAGGCTGCGCCGATGCACAGCGCGCCGCCGCCAATGCACAGCGCGACGCCGCCCATGCCAGCGCCAATGCACAGCGCGACGCCGCCAATGCACAGCGCGACGCCGCCCATGGCAGAGCCAATGCACAGCGCGACGCCGCCAATGCCCAGCGCGAAGCAGAGCGCGACGCCGCCCATGCCCAGCGCGAAGCAGAGCGCGACCGGCTGCAGGCGCAGATGATAGAACAATTGATTGCCATGGCGACACCCCCTCTTTCCGCACGGAGCTCCCGGAGATCATCACGACAAGGGTCTAGGGCACATTCCCCTACCCGACGAAGCGACCCGGGACCCGGCCAACCAGAGGATCCTGTCTACGTCTCCGACCCCCCTCCCCGACCGGTCCATACGAGACCCAGCCACCGGGAAGAACCGGCCTACGTCGCCGAGAGACTGACTAGAAGACTCCAGGACCTAGAAGAGGAAGAGGAAGAGGAGGAATGTCAAGCCCACCAGCAGCAACGTACTCTGGACCAGGAGGCCCAGTACAGCCCCGACCAGCAGCAACGTACTCTGGACCAGGAGGCCCAGTACAGCCCAGACGTCAGCCCCGAGTCACTGCACTACAAACCCCCGACCCAACTCACGGGTGAGTTTGACGTACAGTCAGCACCGAGGAACAGCACCTGGGTACCCGGCCCCTGGTACCCACCAAGTACCAACCCACGACAACACGTACGGGTAGACTCGCCCAGGAGGCCTCTTCCCCTACGCTCACCAATGTGCCAGCCATCCATGGTATCGTACCTTGGCACACCGACGTTCCCAGACTTTACGCACGAGGACAGAGCACAGTACACGGAATTATGGATGTGCTTGGAGACTATGATGTCCGACGTCCCCGATGAGTCGTACAAATATGCCATCCTCCTCAAGCATCTCAAGGTGCCCAGAGCGCATAATATAGCGCTGGCATATTCCAACTCAAGCACCCCATACTCCGCGGCTCTAGTGGCTCTCGACCAGCGTTATGGACGCATATGGGACTACGTGATACAGGAAATAAGAGATATCGACCGCCTCCCCCCAGCCAAAGACAATAGAGCATTGGATGACCTCTCTATCAAGGTACAATCCCTGGTAGGGATGCTGGGGTCCCAAAGGGAAAAAGGGAGATATGAACTATATGCTAACTCTAATGTGGAACGAATACTAGAGAAGCTCCCCCCAGCCCGCCAAGAGCGCTTTCGGCGGCAGAGAGACCACCGTGATCCCGACGGTCCCGAGCCATCCCTCCTAGACCTGGCCGCCTTCCTCGCGAGGGAAGTCAGCAGCCTACGACTGGATACGTTCATGTGGAGTGGACCAAGCCCAAGAGATGGACCTCGGAGATCTAATGCTAACCGCCGGTCAGTGACCGTTATGCACCAGGCCGAGTCAGTACCGCAGTGCGAGAACCACAGCAACCCCCCGACCAAGGGGGAGTGGAAGATTGAATGCCAGTACTGTGAACAGGAACATCGGCTGTATCAATGTGACACTTTCAAGAAGCTGACCACTGACGAGGTGAGTCAGTGGATCAAAGACAACCGCCGCTGCTTCCGCTGCGCGCGCAGCCATATGGCAGCTGAGTGCCGTTTAAAGAAGAAATGCAGCAAGTGCTACGGCGCCCACTTGGAGGTCCTGCACGACATCAACAAGCGTCCGCCAGGAGGCCAGAGTGGGCCCGTCATGGTGATGTATCAGGCCGAGGCGGTGGCACCACTACAGAAGATCCGAGGCAACCGACCAACAGGAGTGCTCCACATAGACCCCAAGCATAGCGGGACCCCCCGAGTGCTCATCAAAGTGGTCAGAGTGCTCCTGAGCTACGAGGACAAGGTCCTGGACACTTACGCCGTCCTAGACGATGGGTCTGAAAAGACTCTCCTCCTCGCTTCCGCCGCAGCCCAGTTGGGCCTGCGGGGTGCCAAAGGAACAATGACAATCCGTACCATTAGAAGAGACCAGAAGACCATAAAGGGTGAAAATTTATCCTTCAAGATAGCAGCGATCGAGCAGCCCGAGAAGCAGTATAGCATCACCAACGTCTTCACCAGCCACAACATAGGCCTGTCACAGTACACCTACCCCATCCCACAGCTGATGGCGAAGTACGTGCACCTACGTCGACTACCTATACCACTCATCGACCGCGCCACACCGACCCTGCTCATAGGCTCCGACCACGCGGACCTCATTCTCCCAATTGAGGCGGCCCACATCGGACCCAAAGGATGCCCAGTCGCGGTTCAGACCCGACTGGGGTGGACGCTCCAGGGCCCCCTCTACGGACTTGACAGTCAACCCACGTCTACACGCTGCCTGCACACAAAGGTGAGCGACACAGGCCACTCTCTCGTACAGCCCGTTGAGAGGCTATTGACATTAGACGAGAGGCCTGTGAGAGAACCGTGGGAACAAGAAGAGGGAGTTCCGAACTCCACCCCCCTCAGCTGCGCTCCAAGCGACGTAGCTGACCTCGAACCCAGCACCCCAAGCGACTCCTTGATGGGCCAGCCGGAACCGGCCCCTCCTCAGACGGGGTACAGACCAAACAAGAGGAACAGACGGAGGATGTGGAGACACAGCCAAGCACAGCCCAGTATACCCAGGAGGGCCGACCTGCCTCACCGCCACACCCGACCCGTGGCGAGGCTGATAGAGTTGCCAAGGCTCCCTGACTCCCTTGATGACGATCATGACCCACTGACTTTGTAGATTGCCCTACTCCCCACAACAGACATTGAGTAGTTGACAGGACTATTAATCTGCCTTCGCTTTAACTAATTAGGTGCGGACTAATTAGGAGGCGGCTGTTACAAAGGGTCAGATTAAACCGAATATATATATATATTTATTGCTTGAGATCCCTTGTATAATATTTGTATATCGTTTGATATCCCTTGTATATTCTTTGTATATATACACGGAATATCCCTTTACCTGGGTACAAACCAGACCATAATATTCGTTCTCCTATTGGACAGCGACCCCTAGGCGCCAACGACCATACCCCCAATGGCAAGTTCAAAGGCAACGCCAAGGCATGTCTCAACATGTCCAGGTTTGCGCAGTAATACGAGACAGAACTGAGGTTGGCACTAGATAATTCACCTTACGTATAAATACGGCGCAGGTGGAAACAGCAGCAATTCGTTCATTACTAGTAAAGCCTTCACCACGAGACAACGTGCAGTGAAGTGGGCAACTTTGCCTCTGAATAGAGCCTTGAGAACCGTGTGCGAATAGATTGCTAAAGTGTCAGAGTTTAACGCAGTACCTGTGAGGTTTTGCCCGCTGCTCACTACCTTTTCTCTGTCTTCTTTAAGCCTACTGTTAGGAATTCCCTATTCTCTGTCTTCTTTAAGCCTACTGTTAGGAATTCCCTACTCACTCTCTCTAGCCCCCACCCTCTCGTTCCTTACCCTTAGTGGCCACACCTGTTTGATATTCTATTATCTCTCGCACCTGTGGTGGCAGGCTAATTAGTCCCCCTGTGGGCTTTAAATACCAGGGCGCTTCCCCTCGTTTCGGCGTGGGGTCGTGTTGTATTCATGCCGAGTCATATTCCTAACATCTAGACTCTTTTCGGGAGATCCTCTGGTCTACCAATGCTGTAAGATGGACCTCTCCAGCCTTGAGATGTTTGCTCCAGCCTTCGTCTGCTGTCGCCGTAGCCTGTGGAGGAGACTGTTCTGCGCTCCCTGTAACTTCCACGGGAGGCACCTCAGCGTTCCACTGCAGACCCCAGCGCAGCTGTTCGTCCTGACGCACATCTAGACCAACGCGCATCTCCCGGACCCTCGAGCTTGGCACGCTCCTCCGTTCCAGCGCACTGACGCGCATCTCCCGGACCCTCGAGCTTGGCACGCTCCTCCGTTCCAGCGCACTGACGCGCATCTCCCGGACCCTCGAGCTTGGCACGCTCCTCCGTTCCAGCGCACTGACGCGCATCTCCCGGACCCTCGAGCTTGGCACGCTCCTCCGTTCCAGCGCACTGACGCGCATCTCCCGGACCCTCGAGCTTGGCACGCTCCTCCGTTCCAGCGCACTGACGCGCATCTCCCGGACCCTCGAGCTTGGCACGCTCCTCCGTTCCAGCGCACTGACGCGCATCTCCCGGACCCTCGAGCTTGGCACGCTCCTCCGTTCCAGCGCACTGACGCGCATCTCCCGGACCCTCGAGCTTGGCACGCTCCTCCGTACCAGCGCACTGACGCGCATCTTCCAGACCTTCGAGCTTGGCACACTCCTCCTCGCAGACGCACCCCGAGGCGTCTCTCGGTTCCGACAGCGGCTACCCGGTGGACGACGCTCTCGCCACCGCCACTGTCCCGACGCGCACACCAAGGTGTGGCGCGCACTCTGTTCCTCGGCTCCGACAGCGGCTACCCGGTGGACGACGCTCTCGCCACCGCCACTGTCCCGACGCGCACACCAAGGTGTGGCGCGCACTCTGTTCCTCGGCTCCGACAGCGGCTACCCGGTGGACGACGCTCTCGCCACCGCCACTGTTCCGACGCGCACACCAAGGTGTGGCGCGCACTCTGTTCCTCGGCTCCGACAGCGGCTACCCGGTGGACGATGCCCTCGTCACCGCCACTGTTCCAGCACCCTGTTCCTCGGCTCCGACAGCGGCTACCCGGTGGACGACATCCTCACCCCCGCCACTGTTCCAGCACCCTGTTCCTCGGCTCGGACAGTCAGCCACCCGGTGGCGATGCCCTCGCCCCGTTGCTGTCCCTGTACCTTTACGCATACGCTGGGTGAGTTTTGATTGTGATGTCACTCACTCAGCGTAGTGCCCTTGCCCCCGTTCCCGTTGCTGTCCCTGTACCTTTACGCATACGCTGGGTGAGTTTTGATTGTGATGTCACTCACTCAGCGTAGTGCCCTTGCCCCCGTTCCCGCTGCTGTTCCTGTACCTTTACGCATACGCCTGGGTGAGGTTAGATTGTGATGTCACTCTCCCAGCGTATTGCCTCTGTTTTTGGTTCTCACTTAGAATAGTATTTTTGGACTTTACATCTCCCCCTGTGTGTTTGTCACACGAAGATATTATTACTTTGTTCACTTTGTTATTTGGACTGTTCTGCACCTGCTCTGTTTTTTCCCTTTTGTGCATTAATTATCTCCTCTGTCCTGCAGAGCGGCCCAGATGATTTCCACCAGTCCTCCCAGTTCCTCCCAGTTTCCTCCCTGTTCCCCAGCCCGCCTCCGCGGGCCTCAGTCCCCTTTCTAGTTCCACCTAGTTCCTGTTCCCTAGTTCTCCCCTTTCTAGTTCCACCTAGTTCCTGTTCCCTAGTTCTCCCCTTTCTAGTTCCACCTAGTTCCTGGTCCCAAGTTCTCCCCTTCTAGTTCCACCTAGTTCCTGTTCCCTAGTTCTCCCCTTTCTAGTTCCACCTAGTTCCTGGTCCCAAGTTCTCCCCTTCTAGTTCCACCTAGTTCCTTGTCCCTAGTTCCCCTAGTCCCCGTTTCTCCTGTTCCCTAGCTCTCCTAGTCCCTAGTCCTCTCTCCCTAGTTTCTCCTTGTCCCTGGTTTACCTAGTCTCTAGTTCCTCTTTCCCAAGGCGTTCCCTTAACCTTCCCTTAGGCGTTCCCTAACTTTCCCTTAGTGTTCCCTTTTCCTGCCCGCCTCTTAAAGGCACCTTTCCTTCCCCTCATATTATATTCCTGTGTTTGTGATTCTCCCTTAAAGGGACAGTGCCCTTTTCCCTGTTTTTCCCTGTTGTTCAATAAATATCTGTTTCTTGGCAAACCATCATACCTGTCTTGTGTTGTGCGATTGGGGTCGGTTACAAACCATAACAGTACGACCCCACCAAGTCTACGACCCCAGCCAGCACAGACTGTGTATGTTGAGTTTGCCTTTTTTTTTTTGTCCCCTCTAGCTCCCCTGTTAGCCCTGTTAGCTTCCCTGTTAGCCCAGTTTAGCTTCCTTGTTAGTCCTGTTTAGCTCCCTTGTTAGCCTGTTACTCCCCTGTTTAGCCCAGTTTAGCTTCCCTGTTTAGCTTGTTAGTCTCCCCGGTTAGCTCCCCTGTTTGCTTCCCGTTTTGCCCTGTTTGACCCCCCTGTAGCTAGCCATGCCCTGGCGGCTAACCCAGTCCCTCAGCAGAGCCCCTGTCTGCTAGTCTTGCCCCGGCTGCTAGCACAGCCTCTATGTTTATGCAGCCCTTGCTGCTGGCATGGGCCCTGTAGCTAGCCATGCCCTGGCAGCTAACCCAGTTTCCCTCTGCATGGCCCCGGTCTGCTAGCTTGGCCCCGGCTGTTAGCACAGCCTCTATGTTAATGCAGCCTTGCAGCTGGCATAGGCCCTGTAGCTAGCCAGGCCCAAGCAGCTAACCCGGTCCCTCTGCATGGCCTCCACTTTTTTTGTGTAGTTTCTCCCACTGCTAGGACTGCCCTTCAGCTAGCAAGGTCAGTATTCCCACAGCTAGGACTGTCCTTCCAGCTAGCTTGTTCTCTCATGCTGGTCCAGCCCTGTCTGCCAGCCTAGCTCCGGCAGCTAGCGCAGCCTCTATGTAGATGTAGCAGTACAGCTAGCATAGGCCCTGTAGCTATCAGTGCCTTGGCAGCTACCCTTTCCCTCTGCTAGCCTAGCTCGGCAGCTAGCGCAGCCTCTATGTTGATGTAGCAGTACAGCTAGCATAGGCCCTGTAGCTATCAGTGCCCTGGCAGCTACCCTTTCCCTCTGCTAGCCTGGCTCCGGCAGCTTGCGCAGCCTCTATGTTGATGTAGCAGTACAGCTAGCATAGGCCCTGTAGCTATCAGTGCCCTGGCAGCAACCTTCCCTCTGCTAGCCCTTTCCCGGTGCTACCATGGTTACCCCTTTGCTACCCTGCTTGCCCCTCAGTTCCTCTAGACCAGTTGCTCTAGACCAGTTCTCTAGACCCAGTTCCTCTAGACCAGTTCCTCTAGACCAGTTCTCTAGACCAGTTCTCTAAACCAGTTCTCTAAACCAGTTCTCTAGACCAGTTCTCTAGCCCACTTCTCTAGACCAGTTCTCTAGACCCAGTTCCTCTAGACCAGTTCCTCTAGACCAGTTCCCCCAGTTGCCCCTCTGCTACCCTAGTTACCCCTCGGCGACCCTGTTTCTTTTGCTAGCCCCACTCTTGTGGTGGCTTCCCCTGCTGGCTTGGCCAGTACCTCTTGTTTTGCCCCCTGCCACTCTGTCTGTATTTGTTTTGGGTCGCCGGGTGGCTCCCGTTGGAGGGGGGGATACTGTGAGGTTTTGCCCGCTGCTCACTACCTTTTCTCTGTCTTCTTTAAGCCTACTGTTAGGAATTCCCTATTCTCTGTCTTCTTTAAGCCTACTGTTAGGAATTCCCTACTCACTCTCTCTAGCCCCCACCCTCTCGTTCCTTACCCTTAGTGGCCACACCTGTTTGATATTCTATTATCTCTCGCACCTGTGGTGGCAGGCTAATTAGTCCCCCTGTGGGCTTTAAATACCAGGGCGCTTCCCCTCGTTTCGGCGTGGGGTCGTGTTGTATTCATGCCGAGTCATATTCCTAACATCTAGACTCTTTTCGGGAGATCCTCTGGTCTACCAATGCTGTAAGATGGACCTCTCCAGCCTTGAGATGTTTGCTCCAGCCTTCGTCTGCTGTCGCCGTAGCCTGTGGAGGAGACTGTTCTGCGCTCCCTGTAACTTCCACGGGAGGCACCTCAGCGTTCCACTGCAGACCCCAGCGCAGCTGTTCGTCCTGACGCACATCTAGACCAACGCGCATCTCCCGGACCCTCGAGCTTGGCACGCTCCTCCGTTCCAGCGCACTGACGCGCATCTCCCGGACCCTCGAGCTTGGCACGCTCCTCCGTTCCAGCGCACTGACGCGCATCTCCCGGACCCTCGAGCTTGGCACGCTCCTCCGTTCCAGCGCACTGACGCGCATCTCCCGGACCCTCGAGCTTGGCACGCTCCTCCGTTCCAGCGCACTGACGCGCATCTCCCGGACCCTCGAGCTTGGCACGCTCCTCCGTTCCAGCGCACTGACGCGCATCTCCCGGACCCTCGAGCTTGGCACGCTCCTCCGTTCCAGCGCACTGACGCGCATCTCCCGGACCCTCGAGCTTGGCACGCTCCTCCGTTCCAGCGCACTGACGCGCATCTCCCGGACCCTCGAGCTTGGCACACTCCTCCGTACCAGCGCACTGACGCGCATCTTCCAGACCTTCGAGCTTGGCACACTCCTCCTCGCAGACGCACCCCGAGTCGTCTCTCGGTTCCGACAGCGGCTACCCGGTGGACGACGCTCTCGCCACCGCCACTGTCCCGACGCGCACACCAAGGTGTGGCGCGCACTCTGTTCCTCGGCTCCGACAGCGGCTACCCGGTGGACGACGCTCTCGCCACCGCCACTGTCCCGACGCGCACACCAAGGTGTGGCGCGCACTCTGTTCCTCGGCTCCGACAGCGGCTACCCGGTGGACGACGCTCTCGCCACCGCCACTGTTCCGACGCGCACACCAAGGTGTGGCGCGCACTCTGTTCCTCGGCTCCGACAGCGGCTACCCGGTGGACGATGCCCTCGTCACCGCCACTGTTCCAGCACCCTGTTCCTCGGCTCCGACAGCGGCTACCCGGTGGACGACATCCTCACCACCGCCACTGTTCCAGCACCCTGTTCCTCGGCTCGGACAGTCAGCCACCCGGTGGCGATGCCCTCGCCCCGTTGCTGTCCCTGTACCTTTACGCATACGCTGGGTGAGTTTTGATTGTGATGTCACTCACTCAGCGTAGTGCCCTTGCCCCCGTTCCCGTTGCTGTCCCTGTACCTTTACGCATACGCTGGGTGAGTTTTGATTGTGATGTCACTCACTCAGCGTAGTGCCCTTGCCCCCGTTCCCGCTGCTGTTCCTGTACCTTTACGCATACGCCTGGGTGAGGTTAGATTGTGATGTCACTCTCCCAGCGTATTGCCTCTGTTTTTGGTTCTCACTTAGAATAGTATTTTTGGACTTTACATCTCCCCCTGTGTGTTTGTCACACGAAGATATTATTACTTTGTTCACTTTGTTATTTGGACTGTTCTGCACCTGCTCTGTTTTTTCCCTTTTGTGCATTAATTATCTCCTCTGTCCTGCAGAGCGGCCCAGATGATTTCCACCAGTCCTCCCAGTTCCTCCCAGTTTCCTCCCTGTTCCCCAGCCCGCCTCCGCGGGCCTCAGTCCCCTTTCTAGTTCCACCTAGTTCCTGTTCCCTAGTTCTCCCCTTTCTAGTTCCACCTAGTTCCTGTTCCCTAGTTCTCCCCTTTCTAGTTCCACCTAGTTCCTGGTCCCAAGTTCTCCCCTTCTAGTTCCACCTAGTTCCTGTTCCCTAGTTCTCCCCTTTCTAGTTCCACCTAGTTCCTGGTCCCAAGTTCTCCCCTTCTAGTTCCACCTAGTTCCTTGTCCCTAGTTCCCCTAGTCCCCGTTTCTCCTGTTCCCTAGCTCTCCTAGTCCCTAGTCCTCTCTCCCTAGTTTCTCCTTGTCCCTGGTTTACCTAGTCTCTAGTTCCTCTTTCCCAAGGCGTTCCCTTAACCTTCCCTTAGGCGTTCCCTAACTTTCCCTTAGTGTTCCCTTTTCCTGCCCGCCTCTTAAAGGCACCTTTCCTTCCCCTCATATTATATTCCTGTGTTTGTGATTCTCCCTTAAAGGGACAGTGCCCTTTTCCCTGTTTTTCCCTGTTGTTCAATAAATATCTGTTTCTTGGCAAACCATCATACCTGTCTTGTGTTGTGCGATTGGGGTCGGTTACAAACCATAACAGTACGACCCCACCAAGTCTACGACCCCAGCCAGCACAGACTGTGTATGTTGAGTTTGCCTTTTTTTTTTCTTGTCCCCTCTAGCTCCACTGTTAGCCCTGTTAGCTTCCCTGTTAGCCCAGTTTAGCTTCCTTGTTAGTCCTGTTTAGCTCCCTTGTTAGCCTGTTACTCCCCTGTTTAGCCCAGTTTAGCTTCCCTGTTTAGCTTGTTAGTCTCCCCGGTTAGCTCCCCTGTTTGCTTCCCGTTTTGCCCTGTTTGACCCCCCTGTAGCTAGCCATGCCCTGGCGGCTAACCCAGTCCCTCAGCAGAGCCCCTGTCTGCTAGTCTTGCCCCGGCTGCTAGCACAGCCTCTATGTTTATGCAGCCCTTGCTGCTGGCATGGGCCCTGTAGCTAGCCATGCCCTGGCAGCTAACCCAGTTTCCCTCTGCATGGCCCCGGTCTGCTAGCTTGGCCCCGGCTGTTAGCACAGCCTCTATGTTAATGCAGCCTTGCAGCTGGCATAGGCCCTGTAGCTAGCCAGGCCCAAGCAGCTAACCCGGTCCCTCTGCATGGCCTCCACTTTTTTTGTGTAGTTTCTCCCACTGCTAGGACTGCCCTTCAGCTAGCAAGGTCAGTATTCCCACAGCTAGGACTGTCCTTCCAGCTAGCTTGTTCTCTCATGCTGGTCCAGCCCTGTCTGCCAGCCTAGCTCCGGCAGCTAGCGCAGCCTCTATGTAGATGTAGCAGTACAGCTAGCATAGGCCCTGTAGCTATCAGTGCCTTGGCAGCTACCCTTTCCCTCTGCTAGCCTAGCTCGGCAGCTAGCGCAGCCTCTATGTTGATGTAGCAGTACAGCTAGCATAGGCCCTGTAGCTATCAGTGCCCTGGCAGCTACCCTTTCCCTCTGCTAGCCTGGCTCCGGCAGCTTGCGCAGCCTCTATGTTGATGTAGCAGTACAGCTAGCATAGGCCCTGTAGCTATCAGTGCCCTGGCAGCAACCTTCCCTCTGCTAGCCCTTTCCCGGTGCTACCATGGTTACCCCTTTGCTACCCTGCTTGCCCCTCAGTTCCTCTAGACCAGTTGCTCTAGACCAGTTCTCTAGACCCAGTTCCTCTAGACCAGTTCCTCTAGACCAGTTCTCTAGACCAGTTCTCTAAACCAGTTCTCTAAACCAGTTCTCTAGACCAGTTCTCTAGCCCACTTCTCTAGACCAGTTCTCTAGACCCAGTTCCTCTAGACCAGTTCCTCTAGACCAGTTCCCCCAGTTGCCCCTCTGCTACCCTAGTTACCCCTCGGCGACCCTGTTTCTTTTGCTAGCCCCACTCTTGTGGTGGCTTCCCCTGCTGGCTTGGCCAGTACCTCTTGTTTTGCCCCCTGCCACTCTGTCTGTATTTGTTTTGGGTCGCCGGGTGGCTCCCGTTGGAGGGGGGGATACTGTGAGGTTTTGCCCGCTGCTCACTACCTTTTCTCTGTCTTCTTTAAGCCTACTGTTAGGAATTCCCTATTCTCTGTCTTCTTTAAGCCTACTGTTAGGAATTCCCTACTCACTCTCTCTAGCCCCCACCCTCTCGTTCCTTACCCTTAGTGGCCACACCTGTTTGATATTCTATTATCTCTCGCACCTGTGGTGGCAGGCTAATTAGTCCCCCTGTGGGCTTTAAATACCAGGGCGCTTCCCCTCGTTTCGGCGTGGGGTCGTGTTGTATTCATGCCGAGTCATATTCCTAACATCTAGACTCTTTTCGGGAGATCCTCTGGTCTACCAATGCTGTAAGATGGACCTCTCCAGCCTTGAGATGTTTGCTCCAGCCTTCGTCTGCTGTCGCCGTAGCCTGTGGAGGAGACTGTTCTGCGCTCCCTGTAACTTCCACGGGAGGCACCTCAGCGTTCCACTGCAGACCCCAGCGCAGCTGTTCGTCCTGACGCACATCTAGACCAACGCGCATCTCCCGGACCCTCGAGCTTGGCACGCTCCTCCGTTCCAGCGCACTGACGCGCATCTCCCGGACCCTCGAGCTTGGCACGCTCCTCCGTTCCAGCGCACTGACGCGCATCTCCCGGACCCTCGAGCTTGGCACGCTCCTCCGTTCCAGCGCACTGACGCGCATCTCCCGGACCCTCGAGCTTGGCACGCTCCTCCGTTCCAGCGCACTGACGCGCATCTCCCGGACCCTCGAGCTTGGCACGCTCCTCCGTTCCAGCGCACTGACGCGCATCTCCCGGACCCTCGAGCTTGGCACGCTCCTCCGTTCCAGCGCACTGACGCGCATCTCCCGGACCCTCGAGCTTGGCACGCTCCTCCGTTCCAGCGCACTGACGCGCATCTCCCGGACCCTCGAGCTTGGCACGCTCCTCCGTACCAGCGCACTGACGCGCATCTTCCAGACCTTCGAGCTTGGCACACTCCTCCTCGCAGACGCACCCCGAGGCGTCTCTCGGTTCCGACAGCGGCTACCCGGTGGACGACGCTCTCGCCACCGCCACTGTCCCGACGCGCACACCAAGGTGTGGCGCGCACTCTGTTCCTCGGCTCCGACAGCGGCTACCCGGTGGACGACGCTCTCGCCACCGCCACTGTCCCGACGCGCACACCAAGGTGTGGCGCGCACTCTGTTCCTCGGCTCCGACAGCGGCTACCCGGTGGACGACGCTCTCGCCACCGCCACTGTTCCGACGCGCACACCAAGGTGTGGCGCGCACTCTGTTCCTCGGCTCCGACAGCGGCTACCCGGTGGACGATGCCCTCGTCACCGCCACTGTTCCAGCACCCTGTTCCTCGGCTCCGACAGCGGCTACCCGGTGGACGACATCCTCACCACCGCCACTGTTCCAGCACCCTGTTCCTCGGCTCGGACAGTCAGCCACCCGGTGGCGATGCCCTCGCCCCGTTGCTGTCCCTGTACCTTTACGCATACGCTGGGTGAGTTTTGATTGTGATGTCACTCACTCAGCGTAGTGCCCTTGCCCCCGTTCCCGTTGCTGTCCCTGTACCTTTACGCATACGCTGGGTGAGTTTTGATTGTGATGTCACTCACTCAGCGTAGTGCCCTTGCCCCCGTTCCCGCTGCTGTTCCTGTACCTTTACGCATACGCCTGGGTGAGGTTAGATTGTGATGTCACTCTCCCAGCGTATTGCCTCTGTTTTTGGTTCTCACTTAGAATAGTATTTTTGGACTTTACATCTCCCCCTGTGTGTTTGTCACACGAAGATATTATTACTTTGTTCACTTTGTTATTTGGACTGTTCTGCACCTGCTCTGTTTTTTCCCTTTTGTGCATTAATTATCTCCTCTGTCCTGCAGAGCGGCCCAGATGATTTCCACCAGTCCTCCCAGTTCCTCCCAGTTTCCTCCCTGTTCCCCAGCCCGCCTCCGCGGGCCTCAGTCCCCTTTCTAGTTCCACCTAGTTCCTGTTCCCTAGTTCTCCCCTTTCTAGTTCCACCTAGTTCCTGTTCCCTAGTTCTCCCCTTTCTAGTTCCACCTAGTTCCTGGTCCCAAGTTCTCCCCTTCTAGTTCCACCTAGTTCCTGTTCCCTAGTTCTCCCCTTTCTAGTTCCACCTAGTTCCTGGTCCCAAGTTCTCCCCTTCTAGTTCCACCTAGTTCCTTGTCCCTAGTTCCCCTAGTCCCCGTTTCTCCTGTTCCCTAGCTCTCCTAGTCCCTAGTCCTCTCTCCCTAGTTTCTCCTTGTCCCTGGTTTACCTAGTCTCTAGTTCCTCTTTCCCAAGGCGTTCCCTTAACCTTCCCTTAGGCGTTCCCTAACTTTCCCTTAGTGTTCCCTTTTCCTGCCCGTCTCTTAAAGGCACCTTTCCTTCCCCTCATATTATATTCCTGTGTTTGTGATTCTCCCTTAAAGGGACAGTGCCCTTTTCCCTGTTTTTCCCTGTTGTTCAATAAATATCTGTTTCTTGGCAAACCATCATACCTGTCTTGTGTTGTGCGATTGGGGTCGGTTACAAACCATAACAGTACCGTTGAGTTCGACTTATTCTAATGTGAAGTAATAGTCTATCATTTATAGTGTATCGGGCGGCTACCGTTCTTCAGTGACCAGCATTACCACCGGTTCGTCGTGTATATAGCTAGTGCACTTATCCAGGCTGGGCGGCCTAAACTCGTGCCCCCACCCGAGTAGTCCTAGACGAGAACCGTTGGATATGTACACCGGAGAACCTACACCGGCGACTGCAGAACCCTTTCTGGTTGGATTATATTGCTTTGGTACCGTGACTGCTGGAGCAGAGAACCGTCTACCCCACTATCGTGTGGGATCTACCCCCCGTGAGGAGCATCACTCGAGCCCGCCTCTAGGAAGAGGCTGGCTAGCTTTCATCCATGCTGTCGAGCATACTGGATTATAGCTGTTGCTTTGTCTGCTAATCAAGGGAGTACATGCACCTATTCCTCGTTGACCCAGACTTTGTACCCGAACATTCCTCTACCCCTGCCGGCCTTACACCCGGAGGGAACCCCCCAGTGTCTCCAGCTGGTACTAGTGTGCCCTATGTAATTGCTATGCCACAGGTGGCGTCAGTTTAGACCCATCTTAGTATTCTCATTGACTTACGCTCTTCAAGTTCAAGTTCAAGTTCTTTAATAGTTGTCATACAGAAGTACAGAATACTTTCATACAAAATGCTTCTTACTGTTACGCTCCAGAGACTGTGCTAGACAAGATAGTATCAAATAACATAATATAGCATGTAATTTAGAAGAAGAAAAATGAGGTCACAGTGTTCGGTATAGACATATGTACAATGTTCTGAGTTACCATATAATATACAATACTATGCAGTGTACTAATGTACAGTACTATCTAGTGCAAAGCAGAAATGGGATGAGGTACAATTTTAGGTACAATTTACAGTAAGGTGTACGAGTTGTAGTGCAATCCTTCATCAATAAATATAAAGTGTGGGGAGTGGGTGCTACAGTGTGTTTGTTTAACGTGGGTGTGTGCTATAAAGTGTGTGGAGTGGGTGCTACAGTGTGTTTGTTTAAAGTGAGTGTGTGCGTGTGGATGTGTGTGCAATGTGCGTTTGGTGGTTGTTGTTGTGTAGTGTTCATTCATTGTTCGTTTAGCAGCCTGATGGCCTGGGGATAGAAGCTTCTTCTGAGTCTTTCTGTGCTCGCCTTGAGACTCCGGTATCGCTTGCCTGATCGCAGCAGTTCAAAGAGGCAGTTGTTCGGGTGACTGGAGTCTTTAATGATTCTCTTAGCCTTGCCCTTGCAACGCTTGTTGTAAATGTTCTGGAGGGTGGGGAGCCCCCCTCCAATTGTGCGTTCGGCTGAACGTGTCACTCTTTGTAGTCTGCTTCGGTCTTGTGCAGTGCTATTCCCAAACCAGGAGGTGATGTTGCCGGTCAAGATGCTCTCTATTGTACATGAGTAGAAGTTCTTAAGGATCTTCTGACTGACTTGGAACTTCCTTAGGCGCCTGAGGAAGTAGAGGCGTTGTCGTGCCTTCTTCACAACACTGTCAATGTGTGTGGTCCATGTCAAGTCCTCGGATATGTAGGCTCCGAGGTACTTAAAGCTGTTGACTCTCTCAACCGGTGCCCCGTCGATGCTGAGGGGGCTGTAGTCCTTGACCCCCGACCTCCTGAAGTCCACAATCATCTCCTTTGTTTTGCTGACGTTCAGGGAGAGGCTGTTTTCCTGGCACCATCCCGCCAGGACCTTGACCTCTTCCAGGTAGGCCCTCTCGTCGTTGGCAGAGATCAGGCCCACCACCACTGTGTCGTCAGCAAATTTGATGATTGTATTGCTACTCCGCTGAGCCACACAGTCGTGTGTGTACAGGGAGTAGAGGAGGGGACTCAGAACACAGCCCTGGGGGGCCCCTATGTTGAGGGTGATGGATGAGGAGGTGCAGTTGCCTGCTCTCACCACCTGGGGTCTGCCAGTCAGGAAGTCCAAGACCCACTGGCAGAGGTCATAGCCCAAGCCCATGTCCCTGAGCTTGGCTATGAGTATGGAGGGGACTATGGTATTGAATGCCGAGCTGTAGTCGATGAATAGCATTCTCACATAGTTCCCCTGCCTCTTGTCCAGGTGACTTTAAGTGTGTTCTTCGCCTTACAAGCGTGAGTATAATTCTCAATCTGTAACCTAACGTTGCTTGCTGATAATAATAAATACCCTCTAAATAGAACTGTATGTGTCATTGCCGTATTCTTGTGTGGGTGTTCACCATATATATTCATGTACTGTATGGCCAGTAATTAAAGTACATAACTAAGTAGTGGTTTAATATACCATACTCTCAATACAGTCAGGGAATTGTACCCCTCAGTTACATAAGCTGTTGGAGCAGGGGACGATTGTTTTACCTGTGGTCTCTGATGAACATGGAAGTCCTCCTGGTGAACCTACTGAAGCACAGCCTTCTGTATCTGAGGAGCAAGCTCATGTTGAAAGTGCTGAGAAGGCAGGTGTGAAGGCAGTCACATTGCCACATTTTCACTTGGCCTCTCCTGTGTCACCTGGGTCTCGAGAAGGGGCCCAGGTCAAAGTTAGAATAGCCCGTCTCCAGATGGAGGCCCCGGAGAAGGAATAGCACGTCTCAGGGCGGCTAGGTGGTGTAGTGGGCAAGACAGTCGCCACCAACGCTGGAGACGCTGGGTTCGAGCCCAGCTCTCGGCGTTGCTACCAGCTTGGCTGGTCGCTCATACTAACACAATTGGCAGTGTTAGGGGTGGGAAAGCTGGTGGGTGGGTCCTAGTCATTGTAAACAGAAAAAACTCCTACAGTTCGGTCGGGGCGCCTGCTCAGCGAGGGAAGGATCTGGAGGGAGGTAGTGTGACCTTCCACACGTTACACTCTCCCAGTGAGAATATGCGCTGCCAGGCTGGCTGCCGGCTGGCTGCACATGTGTCGGAGGAAAGTATGTGATAGTCTCTGGCATCCAGGACCAACAGTAGGGGGGGTGCGCAACGACCAGGAAGGGGGTTGGGAATTGGCATAACGACTAACAGTGGTTTTGGGAATAAAATCGGAAAAAAGGAGGGGGGGAAAGATAAAAAATAAAATAAAAAATACCACGTCTCCAGATGGAGGCTCAGGAGAAGGCACAAGCACCTGCGGTGGAGTATCAGCTTCGTAGAATGGAGCTTGAGGCAGAAAATGAAAGAGCTGTTAACATTTGTAGGTTGGAGCTGGAAGTCCTAAGGAGTGAATCCAACTGTGCTACGCTGTTGACTTCTCCACCAGGCCCTGGTATGTCCTCCTCCACAGCTTATTCATCACACACTTTTGATATAAGTAAACATATTGCTTTGGTGCCTACGTTCCGAGAGACTGAAGTTGATACTTATTTTAATGTGTTTGAGCATATTGCTGCTTCATTGCGCTGGCCAAAAGAGGTCTGGCATTTGTTGCTTCAATGCAAATTGACTGGTAAATCCCAAGAGGTTTGTTCAACACTTACCCTAGAAGATAGTTTATTGTATGATACTGTGAAGGCTGCTATCCTTTGTGCATATGAGCTTGTGCCCGAAGCTTATAGGCAGAGGTTTCGGAATCACAAGAGAGTTTGCCAACCCAGGGTGACCAAACGTCCTCTTTTGCCCGAACATGTCCTCTTTTCACGCCCTGCCTATATTAATGCCAGCCCAAGAGTGCAAGAGTGCTTCCGCATTCGCCGGTAACCAATGCGCATTTTCTTTTTGACGCCCCACAAACCTGCGCTTCCATTGTAACGTTAACACAGCCCAGCTGTCAACTGTACTTTGTAACGTTATGTTATTTCGGGCATTCATAACGTTATTTCGCACGACTGTACATTGTAACGTTAATACAGCCCAGCTCTCAACTGTACTTTGTAATGCTATGTTATTTCGGGCATTCATAACGTTATTTCGTGCGACTGTACATTGTAACGTTAACACAGCCCAGCAGTCAACTGTACTTTGTAATGTTATGTTATTTCGGGCGTTTTATTCATAACAAACATTGACGCGATTCCGCCAACACATAATATTAATAGGTTTTGTTCACAGAGAGATAGATAAATAAATAAACATAATCACGGTTATCTACCTCAACAACTGCATGTACTGTAGAAATGTATGTTTCAGTGCAGATAAAGGTACTGTACAAAATAACCTCTAAAACACTGCTAGAATACACAAGCAGTTAGGGTGCGCTGTGTTAACGTTACAATGTACAGTCACGCAAAATAACATAATAACGTTATGGCGTTGAGTGAATCTGGTCCTCGTTTTGGATAATATGTAAAGTACAGTTGACAGCTGCATTGTTTTAACGTTACAATGTACAGCAAAATAACGTTATGGCATTATGGGTGAATCTGGTCCTCGTTTGGATAATATGTATTCCATTTCCACGTGTGAGTGGCAAAAAAAGAAAATGTGCATTGGATTGCGTTACCGGGGCCAATCAGGCGAATGCGGAAGCACTCTTGGGCTGGCATTAATATAGACGCGCCCTGTCCGGGGCGTCCGGGGGGGGTTTATAAATTCATGGAAATGTCCGGGGTTTCATTGTTTTTCAGTTTCAGTTTCACGGCCCTTTGCGAGCATCTGAAGGCTCAGGACTGCATTTTTCGCCGAACATATAAATTACCGAATTAAAGCGATATTCGTTGCCGTTCGAATGCCATCGCCAAAATCCGTGCCTCGGTTCTCGAGTTACATGCCGATATGTCAGGCGTGCAACTTTTTACATGGCGCGCCAGATTATCACCCCGGACTCCCAGAGAAGTATGCAGCTGCAGAGCCGCAGAGCCAGCGGCGCTCTCAGGGCCGCGCTCTGACGGCCGCGCTGTGAGGGCCGCGCTGTGAGGGCCGCTCAGCAGCGCCACCCACCCAATGGCTGAATTGCCAATAGCTGAATTGGAGTATTGCACTGTGCGGGCACAGCTGCGAGATCCGCGCGGGGCCAGACTTGAGGGAGTAAATTAACTATACTTTTGCTCACACAATATCTTGAATGAATGCGTTTATTTATTTCGAACATAAATTGAAAATAAATAATAATAAAAAACAAGTAATAAACAGATTAAAAAACAAACAAGCAGTATAGAATGAAGTGTAAACGTATGTATTCCTACCCCCTTGATTGATTGATTGATTGATTGATTGATTGATTGATTGATTGATTGATTGATTGATTGAAGACTTTATTAACAGATTGCAGAATGGGTACAATACAGTACGGCTCAATGCACACAATTGTTAAGGGGATGCAGACCAGAGAAATACTTTCGTCTTGTTTACATCAGGGTCCCCCATTTTCAATTCATCATAACATATGACATACATGACATACAATTAGACTGTATTCAGTATACCTTCACACTCTATTATCTTATGCAACTCATATTCACTCCACAAACTGAAATATACATACATTGTTGAATGAACAGCCTGTTTCTTGAAGTTAGACTCTCCTCTAAATTGTAACCCCCCTCTCTATAACATAATTTTTGGATGTTACCCGGGAGTGAATGGTTTCATGCTTTAAACATGATTTGTGCAGTCTTAAATTCAGCCAGTTTTATGGCGTCTGATTTAAAAAATAGTGTGTTTGTGTGTTCCAGATATCCTACCTTATTGATAATCAAATCAAAATCAAATGTATTTGTAAGGCCCGACAACACATGTTAATGTCCCTTCAGGACCTTGTCCCTTCAGGCTATGGATTTGCGGTGCTTTCCAGCTTATACAAAAAATATATATATTATTTTGGAATATTGCAACTATACTACACAAAAATGTGAGTACACAAGTTCAACTCATTTTCAGCCCTATGTTATTCATTAGCACTAAAAGTGATTTTTCTTTATTGTGTATGAAACTTCAGAATGTTATCTTTCAAAAGAGACCAGGCTTATGCATGTGCTATAAGCATAAAGTATAAAGATAAGCTTTGCAAAAAAAGTATGCAGTCCTCAAGTTCAAGTAAAAAAAAAATTTCACTTTTCTGGGTGCATCAATTTGGGATATTGCAACCACTACAGAAAAATTTGAGTACACAAGTTCACGTTCAACTCAAGTTCTGACCTATATGCTACTCTATTTCATTAGTAGTGGCGCGGCATAGCTAACCTATTGTTCAATTTGTGATAAAAGCACCAAATTTGGTACATATTTAGCTTAATATATTTAGAAAATATATGGATATTGGGGCATTGCAGATTGGCATTCTGGTGACCATGGTAACCATTTCCAAAAATGGCTGCCAGCAATTACTGGCATAGAACACTTTGGCCACCAAAGCTATTGTTTCCATGTTTTTAACACTACAAATAGTATTTACATACAACTTAAAGTGAAGAACATGTTTTATTAATATTTTTTCATAATTATTATATAAAAAATTTATTTACAAATTTTTATTAAAAAAACAATTTAAAAAATTTGTAAACTATTTACAAAACAGTATCAAACATTTTCCCCTAACAACAAACAATGACGCGACACTGGAAGATAGGAGGCGGCATGAATATATACAGAACCAATTAGGAAGACAAGAAACAGCTGGCCCTGGAGGCTAGGATATAAGAACACTAACACAATGAATACATGAGGAGTGGACTAGAGCAATATTACAAGGACAGAAATAATACAACAAGACAAGGACACTAGACTAACAGGCAGGGATAATAGAGACACATAATAATAGGCAGCACCAGAGGGGAGCCCGGAGAAGGGCGCATGTGATACACAATCCAGCAAAGTAAAGGTAAAAACAGACAACCAAGTGCAAAAGGCTACTTAAAATGACTACTGTCTGTGTTTAAAAGTCTGATAGCCGAGGGGACAAAAGATTTGGCGTAGCGGTTGGTCCTATTTGGTGGGACCTCATAACGGCGGCCAGAAGGCAACAGTGAAAACCGCTGAGACAGAGCATGGGGTTGATTAGTGATGCTCGTCCCCTTCTTGACCACCTGGTCCGTCCAGAGAGAACATAGGTCTCTCTGTTTTACTCCAATTATTTTGGAGCACACTTTCACTATGTACTGTAGGCTGTTCCTATCTTTAATAGACAGGCCACTGAACCAGCAGATAAAAGAAAAAGTTAGGAGGCTTTCAATAAAATAACTATAAAAAGTGCTTAGGATCTTCGCACTAACATAATGGGGACCAGCCACGAGTTAACTCGGGTTTCGGTGCCATGCGTTGTGGACCAGAGCCACGAGTTAACTCGTGGCAAGTTGTTATTGTTTTATTCCATATTAATCACCGTATCAACATCCCCGATCGACTCTGCAGATCTACCCGCATATCTGATTTCCGCAACATGCAATACCGGCCAGATCCTCTTAGGGGCGCCATCGCTCCACTGCAGTATCATTGAGGGCGAATGGGGGGGGAAAAAATTACTGTCTATGGGCATTTCATATGAGCCTGGATCCCAAGCGACCATCCTCCACCGTTGATCGCGGTTCGAAGCGCAGATTTCAGCCTGGAATAATGGGATTTATGATCAGCCAATGGACATATCCGGCAATCACATGGGCTGACGGTAGGACACTCTTCACCCAAATTACAGCCGGATTGGACATTGTTGTAAAACGCAATCGATCGTTCAGTGAATGTGGCTACTTGAGCGCACACTGTATTGCTAATCAATAATACTAATCGCCGTCCCCCGCCGCCCCCATTTCATCCATAGATGCTCTGTAATAGTCCGGATGCTAAGCAGTTTGTTTTATTTCATTCGTATATATACAACAGAAATGCCGTTCGATATAACGTGACTAGCCTTTAGCCCTATAAATAGCTTTCCAGAAAAAAACCGAGACGAAAACTGCGATAAAGCTTATATTCACGGCGCTATAAAATGACAACCAACCGATGGATTTTTATTTTCTTTAAGCCATTATGAAGGCACGGTTTATGCACTCAAGTGACAATGAGAATGGACAGATAGCAATACTATAAAGTATATAGCTATCCAAAAGTACATCGGTTTGTTTACAAAGCGTTGTCCTCCAGCCACATATTAGATGGCGAGGCCCGGTCGTCAAAGTGTTAAAAGAGTTCAGCTTTCTCAGCAGGTAGATCCTCTGCTGACCTTTTTTAACAATAGACTCTGTATTTAAGTTGAACTTCAGTTTACAGTCAAACACAGTTCCCAGGTATTTGTACGATTCAACAATCTGGACGTCCTCATCGTGAATTACACTAGCTACACTGGCTTGATGATCAGGGTTGTGTCTGAAGTCAATTATCATGTCCTTAGTCTTAGAGACATTGAGGTCCAAGTAATTCTCATCACACCAATTCACAAAGTCGTGAAGTACATGTCCATGATCAGTTTCGGAGCGCTGCAGTAGGGATACCAGGATAGTGTCATCTGAAAACTTAACCAGATGCCTTTGGTCATGAAGCGATCTGCAGCTGTCGGTGTACATAATAAATAAAAGGGGAGACAAAGCGCAACCTTGGGGGGAGCCAGTGTTGGAAATCGACATGTTGGACATCTGCCCATTGACAAAGACCTGCTGGACCCTCTCAGTGAGGACATTTTAAATCAGCATGAGAAGCTGGTGTGGGAGACTAAAATAAGAGTCAAGCCTCTCAATTAAAATGTGGGGCTGCATTTTATTAAAAGCAGAGGAGAAATCTGCAAATAAAAGTCTAGCATGAGCTCCAGGTGTTTATACACAATGTCCAAGATGAAGAGCATAGCATCCTCCACCCCTTTACCTGGCTGACATGCGAATTGAAGGGGATCTAATTTACCCTCAATAAAAGACATAGTAGTGTTTTTTTAAAACTTCTCAAAAACCTTCATTGCTAATGAGGTAAGCGCCACTGGTCTAAAGTCCTTCACTTCTTTTGAATCTTTTGACTTAGGGATGGGTATGATGGTTGACGTCTTCCATAATGTGGGGATCTGACCTAGATCTACGCACATCTGGAAGAGTCTAGAAAACACCCAACCAAGCTGATCAGCACAGTGGTGCAGGGTGCGCCCGCATATCGAGTCTGGGCCAGCAGCTTTTCTTGGTTTAACCTTTTTAACAAGCAGGTCTTCACTCTCCTCTTCGAATGGGTTGCCCAGTTCTTCCATTACATTGAGGAGTGAGCAGACATCTTTTCTAAATTCTTTCTGCACACTTGCTGTCTGATCATGGTGGAACACCCCATCTTGTCTTCCCATGAGCTGGTGAGCATCTTCAAAGTCCTCAATCAGCACTGCAACCTCAGGGCCAGCTACCATCCACCGTCTGAGGGCACTAGGGTTGTCTGGAAGACCTACCACCCCTCCATCACTCTTGATGCAAGCATTATTTTGCTCATGTGCTTGATCAATGGGGATTGGCGATAATACCCGATTGGTCTTCTGAATGGTGAAATTGCCTACATTCAATTCTCTGGCAACATCTGGGTGTCTTGTTGGTAGTTCAGTCATGTCACGAAGATGAACGGATCCAGCGGGCATAGTTCGTATGGTCCAGAGCAAAGAACCAGGGGACGAGTTCTGTCAGAGCATCAAGGTACATGCTGAAGGACTGCCACAGGGATCTCACATAGACCAGTAAACACAGCTCCAATGCCATGACTGTTGCCCAGTACTGGAATTGAGCGCAGCTCTCCTCCCTCCTTGAGCACCATTCATCAATCCCGAAAGGCGCATCTTCTGTATCTGTATCCCGGTTATTGTAGGCCCGATACTGCAGGACATATAGTGCAGCCACTGTGACTTGGTGGGCACATCAGGTGCGAGCAACATGTGCTGCACGCAACGAGTCAGCAGTGCCTGCTGTTGTGATCTCTGCTTGTAGCAGTGCTTCAACCCAGCCACTGCCTTTCACCCAGGGTCACCCAGGGTCTTCAGAGCTGCCATCTCTATATGCAGGCCGCCAAACATCACAACAAATTTGTCTTCCCCATACATCTATGGCCACTTCCACTGGATCTGCTTGGCAATAGCATACAGGGGTTGATCAAATGTTACTACTGGTGTCTGCCCAGAATTCAGATGTTGAACTGCATTTCTGACTACATCCATGGAGTGTTTGATCATTGCCACTGTGTGGGCACTCTCGTGGAACAGGGGTAGTAGGGCACTTGGGCAGATTACTTTGGGCAAAATTATTCTGCTCTGTGACAATAAATAAATGAATGATGATATGCTATTTAAAACCAAAACTAAGGCCTCAGTATGAGTTTAAGACGTGAACATAGTCATGTTTGTTGAATAAATAAATAAAAAAAGTAAAAAAAAAAAATCCAGATTTTTTTTTTTTTTTTTTTTGCCGATCCCGATCTTCGGAAAATCACGAATCACGTGATCGGGGCGTGATCGGATCGGGACATATCAGGGTTAGTGGGATCTAGATTATACCCGTTATTGCATGCAAATCCAATGGGATAGGAAAGTTTGACCAAGCGCTGGTGGCCATTTTGAAAAATGCCTGCCACGGCCACCAGGGTGCTAGTTTGTAACGCCCCAATATCCAGTTTTGTTCCCAATATATCTATCAACACATCTGCCAAATTTGGTGCTTTTATCACAAAATGAACAATTGGTTTGATATGTTGAGCTATGCCGCCCCACTATAGCACTAAAAGTGATTTTCCTTTTTTGCATTAGTAACTTCTTATCTTTCAAAAGAGACCAGGCTTATGCATGTGCTATAAGCATAATGTATAAAGATAAGCTTTGCAAAAAAAGTATGCAGTCCTCAAGTTCAAGTATAAAAAAATTGCCGCTTTTCTGGGTGCATGTTTCCAAGCATATGTTAAAACAATAAAGGCATCTTTGAGTAAACTTTGAGTAGAGATTCAAGATTCAAGAGGTTTATTCATCACAGATGTTAACTTTCTCAGAGAACTCATTCTATTAGAAGAGTTTAAAAATCATTTGCCAGAGCGTATTGTCATTTGGGTGACCCTACCAGGAGCACTAGGCTCCAGACAACATAGCTCTCAGGATCCTAAGGACACGCAAACCTCTCCACCGCGATAAGGTGATGGTTCCATGGCAAACTGGTCTCAGGTGAGGGAACAGACGAAGAATGGTTCAACCACTGCCCGGTGGGCCTGAGAGGGCAAAGGGCTAAGGGAGCACTACCCTGACAAAAAAGCACCTCTGGGTAGGCCAATCCCCCGTTCAGAGGTTAACTTTTGATTACGAAAACACTGATTGATAACTTGAGCGCAAGGTTTCCCGGTGGTGGATCCGAAATGGAAAATATGACGTCTGCTAGCCAAAGCCTCTGGGAAGCTAGGAGATCGAATGTCCTCCCAACCAGGAAACCTACAAAGATAGGAACATGGAACGTGCGCACCATGTACGAAGCAGGGAAAGCTGACAACATCGCAAAGGAGATGCAAAGTTACGGCTTACACATACTAGGTTTAAATGAAACAAGATGGATAGGTTCAGGAGAGAGCAGATTAGCATCTGGAAAACAGATACTGTACTCTGGACATGAAGAAGAAGGCGCCCCACACACGCAGGGGGTAACAGATACTGTACTCTGGACATGAAGAAGAAGGCGCCCCACACACGCAGGGGGTAGGCATCATGCTCTCAACACAGGCGGAGAAGGCTCTCATTGGATGGGAACCAGTCTCCTCTAGACTCATCACAGCAAAGTTCAGAACGTCTCATCCAAGAATCACACTCAGGATCATTGTGGCATACGCACCAACCAACGATGCCACAGAAGAGTCAAAGGAGGAGTTCTATGGAAAACTACAGAACACACTACTCAAAGCAACGGAAAGGGAGGTGGTTATACTGATGAGCGACATGAACGCCAAAGTGGGAAAAGAAAACAACGGATACGTACCAGTCATGGGACAGCAAGGAGTGGGCTGCAGAAACGAAAATGGGCAGATGTTTTTGGACTTCTGTGCAGACAACAGCCTGGTAATTGGTGGAACTTTTTTCCCACATAAAGAAACTCACAAGACCACATGGGTGTCCCCTGATCAGAAAACATGCAACCAAATCGATCACATATGCATCAGGAAGCAGTTCAGACGATCTCTGCTCGATGTGCGAACAAAGAGAGGTGCAGATCAGACCACCACTTAGTCATAGCAAAGGTACAACTGAAGCTGAAAAGGGGGACCCCAGGAAACAGAATAACAAAGTATGACACCAAGAAACTGGAAGAAAAACTACACCAGAAGCACTTCCATATCACACTGAGGAACAAGTTCCAGGTCCTGGCTGAAATGGGCAGTGGGGAAGAAGAAATCGACGAAAGCTGGGAGAAGATCAAAAACGTGTGGCAAACAACCTGCGAGGAAAGTCTGGGAAGAAGAAAGAAAGAAAACAAAATGTGGATCACCCAAAGAACATTGGACAGCATGGAGGAGAGGAAAAAGGCAAAGGACCACCTCAACAATGCCAGGACGAGAGCAGCCAAGGAGAAGCACACAAAGGAATACAACAGGATACATAAAGAAATAAAGAAAAAGGTCAGGGCGGACAAGAGATGCTACTATGAAGAGCTTGCTACACAAGCAGAAGAAGCAGCGGGACAGAGAAACATGAGAGAGGTATACAACATCACCAGGAAGCTCTCGGGGAGAAGGATGAAATCAGAGAAGCCCATAAAAGACAAGGCAGGAAACACACTATCCACAAAGGAAGAACAAACAAGGAGATGGGTAGAACATTTCACAGAGCTGCTCAACAGAGCACCAGCAAGCATCCCAGCAGATATACAAGCAGCAACAGACACACTCCTACTGAAAATGACCCCCCCAACAAAAGAAGAAACTAGGAAAGCAATATCACAATTGAGAGATGGGAAAGCAGCAGGACCAGACACCATTCCGAGTGAAGCATTCAAGACCGACATCATTACAAGCATCAAAGCACTCCATCCCCTCATGAGGAAAATTTGGCAAGAAGAAAGGATACCCAAAGATTGGAAAGAAGGCTACATAGTGAAGATACCAAAGAAAGGGGACCTTGCACTATGCAAGAACTACCGGGGGATCACGCTACTTTCAACTGCCAGCAAAGTCTTCAACCGGATAATTCTAGATAGGATGAAGACTGCCATTGACATGCTCCTCAGAGACCATCAATCAGGATTCCGGAAAGAAAGGTCATGCATAGACCAGATCGCCACACTGAGGATCATCATCGAACAGTTCCTGGAATGGAACAGCTCCTTATACATCAACTTCATCGATTTCGAACAGGCCTTTGACAGTCTAGATAGGAACAGTCTGTGGCACCTGATGGAGCACTATGGAATCCCACCGAAGTACATCAACATCATCAGAGGATCATATGACGGGATGACAAGTAGGGTACTGCACAGAGGGGAGCCCTCAAACCCGTTCGAGATAAAGACCGGAGTGAGACAAGGCTGCCTGCTGTCACCCTTCTTGTTCCTGCTGGCCATTGATTGGACCATGAAGAAGACAATAGAAGGAGCCAGAAACGGCATCCAGTGGACACTGATGCACCAGCTTGAAGACCTCGATTTTGCAGATGACCTAGCTCTCTTATCACACAGTCACCAGCAAATGCAACAAAAGACCAACAAACTAAAGGAAACAGCGTCAACTCTAGGAATGAAGATCAATAGGGTAAAAACCAAGATTATGAAGATCAACATAAAGTGCCAGCAAAACATTGAACTAGAGGGAGAGGCCATCGAAGAAACTAACTCCTTTACCTACCTTGGGAGCATAGTAGATACAGCGGGTGGCACAGAAGAAGACATCAGAGTGCGAATCGGAAAAGCAAGAACGGCATACAACCTACTTGGTCGAGTATGGAGGTCTCGCGAAATAAAAACCAACACAAAGCTGAGGATCTTTAACTCCAATGTTAAATCAGTCCTCCTGTATGGCGCCGAGACCTGGAAGACAACTGTAGGGCTGAATCAGAAAGTACAGTCCTTCATAAATTCCTGCCTCCGCCGCATTCTAAGAGTGAGATGGCCAAATGTCATTACAAATCTGGACCTGTGGGAGCGCACAAAACAACTACCCCCGCCAGAAGAAATAAAGAAGAGAAAGTGGATGTGGATAGGCCATACCCTGAGAAAGGAAGACACAAACATCACCCGGCAAGCCCTACGATGGAACCCACCTGGAAAGAGGAAACGCGGCAGGCCTCGAAACACCTGGCGCCGTTCTTGGGAAGGGGAAATGAAAGAGGCTGGACTGGGATGGCACAACATCGTTCGGGAGGCCAAAAACCGCGCAACATGGAAAGAAATCGTCAGTGGCCTATGCCCCGCAGGGAGTGCAAAGGCTTAAGTCAAGTAAGTCAATTGTCATTTACCTGAGTGAGCAAAAAGTGTCCACTCTGCAGCAGGCTGCTGTATTAGCTGATGAGTTTGCGCAACCCATAAAACTGTGGTTGTGGATAGGCGTGACTCCTTTCTCCCCCATGATTTCTCTCAGAAACATTCTGTCCCCAACCATTCAGAATTCACACACCCCCGACCAAAAATGTCACCTCCACGCTCAAAAGAGTAGCGGGCATGTTACTACTGTCATAGATCTGGTCATGTTATTTCTGACTGTTTAACATTGAAACGTAAGCAGCAACTGTCCTCTCAGAACTTTAGGCAACCCAAAGGGGTTGGTCTGATTAAAATGACACCTGCTCCTGGTTCCGATCGGCAGATGCACCATGATCAGGATGTTATCGACCCTTGTTTCAGGCCATTTATTTCCAAGGGTTTAGTTTCCTTGACAGGGGATCAAAAAGATTAGTGTACAGTTCAGATCTTATGAGATACTGGAGCCTCACAATCCTTTATCCTCTCTGATGTACTGCCTCTGTCTGAGAAATCTTCCTGTGGTTCTAGTGTCCTAGTTCAAGGTATTGAGATGGGTTTCGTGCCAGCCCCGTTACACTGTATTCATGTACAATCTGATTTGGTCACTGGTTTCTTTAAAGTAGGGGTGCGACCCTCCTTGTCAGTTAAAGGCATTTCCTTTATCTTGGGAAATGATTTAGCTGGTGGCCATGTGAACGCTGTGCTGGAAGTGTTGGATCACCCAGACACAGATTATCTGCCTGATGACTTGTCACAGAACTTCCCTGAAGTTTTTTCTGCAAGTGCTGTCACTCGGGCTCAATTGAAAAAGAGAGGTGATGAAATTGACTTGTCTGACTCTGTTTTTGCTTCAGCTTTTGTCAGGGAGGAGTTGCTGGCTCCAACTTCTGACACTGCTGACAAACCACCGACTCATAGTGAGGTACGCCCAAAGACAACTGTAACTAGTTCCGATGCATTGAAGTTACCAGTTACTCATGAAATGCTAATTACTGCCCAGAAGGCTGACCCTTCTCTTGCAAAATGTTTCTCTTCTCTTGAGACAGAACAGATGAGAGAGTTGCATTCTTATTTTGTGGATGAAAGAGTTTTGATGCATATGTAACAGGTTAATATGTCCCTCTTGTGAATTTCGCCAAAACACCCTTTTTTCATTGTTTTGTTTATTATTATTATTTTATTATCAAAAGTCTTTTGTTTTGAAACATCGTCACTTCCTGCCGAAGTGACGTATTTCCCCTCGCGTCTCTCATTTCTGAGCGTGCTCCCCTCTTCGCGCCAGAGTCTCTGGATGTGTTGAAGAGGTAAGGACTGCTCTGTGGGTTCTAGACATATCTTTGGGTTAAAAGAGCATTATTGTGGTGTAAATGTATGGATAAGTTGCTGGGCAATGAACCGGATTATATACATTAACTATCTATGTTGAAGTGTAACAGTTGTGCACATTCTGTGAAGTTATTTAGAAGTGACGATGTTTTCTGTGTAACACATTGGGTAGGCCTCAAACCTGACGCTGATATATGTCTTTCCATTAGAATCTAAAAACCGAAGGCGCCATCTTGTGGCCAAAGATGAGACCAGACTTTAAACCTGTGTATCTGTGTTAACAGGGTGAATAAACAGCCTGAGATCCAGTCCTGCCTGATTATTGACAGTACACCAGAACACAACGCAAGCTAAACCATCGGTTACATTGGTGCCGTGAACTTCCGGATTCATCTGCCATCGATGTCGTCTCGATCGCCGTGGGAAGCAGAAGATCGCCTCTGTTCCAAGTTGGTCACTCTTGGCCGTGTGGGGCATTTTGAATAAATCAAAAAAAGGAGAAAAGGTTGACAACAAAAAAAAGGAGAAAAATGTCAGGTGGTTCCATGGACCGCGCCCAGGTAAGCCAGTGGGCTGATGAACAGTTTAGAGTACAGTTCACTGATTGGGCTGACATGGACAAGGACAATTGGAATAGTAGAAAAAGAAAGAAAAAAAAGTTCCCCTGGGAGGGTTGTGTCGAAGTGACTGTGTCACAGTTGAAAGGACATTGTGTTCTTTCTGGAAAAAAGAGGACATTGTGTTCTTTCTGAAAGGGAGAGGATGTCCAGTGAATGTCCATTTTTCTGTCTCTGTTCTAGAGGACAGTGGAAGTTATTGATCTGTTTGGTCAATCCATTATTGTGATATAATTATTTCATTCATTCAAGTTTTTTTTGCTACTACAGTTCTAGTATTCCAGTTTTTTTTTCTACCTTAGTCTGTGAGGGTTAGGAGCCTAGCAGAGGGTGGGACATACTTAGGTGACGGTGAGGATGCAGGTTAATTTGTGATGCAGGATTTACTTTTTAGGGTAGTGGGTGTTGGTAATTGATTTCTAGTTCTTATCGATTACTCAGATGCTAGAGATCTCCTATATACAGGGGTGATAGCTCAGAGACGAGTGAGGGGTGGAGCTAGAGACCAGGGCCTAGAGACCCAGATTTATTTTTAAGCCAGAGGGTGTTAGTGGGGGGATTTCTGTTTCTTCTCGATTACTCAGGTGCTAGAGATCTCCTATATACAGGGGTGATAGCTCAGAGACGAGTGTGAGGGATGGAGCTAGAGTCTGGAGCACTAGAGACCCGGTTAGTTTTTTTCTTAGTAGGTGTCTATAATTTCTTTAATAAGTGCCAAGAATGGTGTGGCGTATCAGGCGTCGTGCTGGTCTGGGGGAATTCTGAGACTTGATCAATCTTTTTATTCTCTGAACCTCTTATGGGGGGTGACTTTTGAGTCGACTGGGGGACTAGGTCCTTTGTCTCTTGAGCCAGTTTGGGTCAGTGGTAGACTATCTATTAATTTTTTTTTCTCTTTTTATTTCTCTCTTGCCCTGCTAACAGTGTGTTGACTGATCCAGAGGGGTAGAATTGAGCGGTGTCTTATGCGAGTCCTTAGTGTTGAAGTGCAGCTTTGGTGCTAGGTGATTTTGGGGAAATTCGGGGGGGGTGAATGTAACAGGTTAATATGTCCCTCTTGTGAATTTCGCCAAAACACCCTTTTTTCATTGTTTTGTTTATTATTATTATTATTTTATTATCAAAAGTCTTTTGTTTTGAAACAAAAAAGTTTTTCCCCTCGCGTCTCTCATTTCTGAGCGTGCTCCCCTCTTCGCGCCAGAGTCTCTGGATGTGTTGAAGAGGTAAGGACTGCTCTGTGGGTATATCTAGACATATATTTGGGTTAAAAGAGCATTATTGTGGTGTAAATGTATGGATAAGTTGCTGGGCAATGAACCGGATTATATACATTAACTATCTATGTTGAAGAGTAACAGTTGTGCACTTTCTGTGAAGTTATTTACAAGTGACGATGTTTTCTGTGTAACACATTGGGTAGGCCTCAAACCTGACGCTGATATATGTCTTTCCATTAGAATCTAAAAACCGAAGGCGCCATCTTGTGGCCAAAGATGAGACAAGACTTTAAACCTGTATATCTGTGTTAACAGGTAATGGGTCCATCTTATTAATGGTTTTGTATTATTTTAATGTATCTGGTTAACAGGTAATGGGTCCATCTTACTAATGGTTTTGTTTATTATTTTAATGTATCTGTTTTAACACGTGGATGAGTGACTCATATTGTATTATTTTGTATCTGTTTTAACAGGTGGATGAGTGACCCATATTGTATTATTTTGTATTGAGTTATTGTATTATTCACTCCATGTACTATTTCAATGTGAATTAAAAGAGAGTCTCTGGATGTGTTGAAGAGAATCTAAGAACCGAGGGCGCCATCTTGTGGCCAAATGATAAGACAAGACATTAATTCCTGTGTTGTATCTGGGTTTCTACAGGGTGAATAAACAGCCTGAGATCCAGTCCTGCCTGATTATTGACAGTACACCAGAACACAACGCAAGCTAAACCATCGGTTACACATACATGGAAGTCCCATGGTACTAGACTGGCAGAGCATGCGCAATCAGAGATAGGGCTACCAGATCAGAAACCAGACTGGAGCACTGTCTATCAGATTGTTGTCCCTGCAGTTTATCATCAGCATGTACTGTTCTTGGCCCATGACCACCCTTGGTCTGGACATTTCGGAGTCACTAAAACATACAACAGAATACTTCAACATTTCTTTTGGCCCGGTTTGAAGTCTGATGTAGCACAGTACTGTTGTAAATGTAGTACTTGTCAGATCACCGGAAAGCCAAACCAGGTAATTCCTCCTGCTCCCCTCTGTCCTATGTCAGCGGTCGGTGAACCATTTGAACATATCATAGTTGATTGTGTTGGTCCGTTGCCGAAGACCAAAGCCGGAAACCAGTTTTTGTTGACAATAATGTGTACTGCCACCCGTTTTCCTGAGGCTATACATCTTCGCAAAATTACAGCTCCTGTAATAATTAAGGCTTTGACCAAGTTCTTCTCCACGGTTGGACTGCCTAAGGTAGTACAGACTGACCAAGGCACCAATTTTCTGTCTAGGTTGTTTGAGCAAGTGTTGCAGTCCCTGGGTATCCGACATATAGTGTCCAGTGCCTACCACCCTGAAACTCAGGGGGCTCTAGAACGTTGGCATCAGATATTATAGTCCATGTTGCGTAATTATTGCTTAGACACAGAGAAAGATTGGGATGAGGGTGTCCCCCTTGTTCTATTTGCTGCACGAGAGACCATGCAGGAGACTCTTGGTTTCAGTCCTGCTGAGCTCGTTTTCGGGCACACTGTTAGAGGACCTTAAAGTTCTTAAATAATAATAATAACTTCATTTTATATAGCGCATTTCAGAATACCCAAAGTCGCTTTACATAGGGGGGGGGGATAACAAATTAACAAACATAGTGGACAGACACAACATATACATATAAAGTGAGAAATTAGCGGTTAAAGGCCAAGTTGAAGAGGTGGGTTTTGAGCAGTTTTTTTTAATGAGTCCAGAGTTGGGGCGGTGCGGAGTTCTGCGGGGAGGGAGTTCCAGAGGGTGGGAGCTGCCACACTGAAAGCTCTGTCCCCGAAGGTCCGCAGTCTGGTTCGGGGGATGGAGAGCTGACCAGTGTCCGTGGATCGCAGGGACCGTGACTGAGTGTAGGGGTGGAGGAGGTCAGTGAGGTACTGAGGTGCCAGAAGGGATTTGTAGGGGATGTTCAATCCCAGTTATTAAGCCTTGTACAAGACTACTGAACAGCTCTCCGTTTAAAGGGTCCGCACCGGGAAGCTGGGGGGTCTTACCGCCTACCAGCTCTTCTCTGTGTGTTTAAGCTGCGGGGCGTAGATATTCGTCCGACTTCTCACTGTCTTCGTCTCCTGGTCTCTCCCCTTTGCACCCTCGGCGTCTCTCGATAAATAGCCAGTGGATCGAGAGGTCCCCGAGGACACCAGAATTAACGACAGCTATCTACTTATGATTGAATATGATGGTGTGGGTGTCGGAAAAGTAGTGACCACATGTATACTTATGCGGTCGGGGAAATGTTCACTTGTTTTTAAGAGTAACCTTTGAGAACCTGTCTTCATGCACGCTATACCTTATACAATTACTTCACCAGCAAGAACCCCCTTCAATGGGTAAAAAGAGTGGAGTTCCACAAAGTCTCTTTTTATTTCAATAATTTTTATTATTATAAAAGCAAAGATTTTATTTTATTCAAGCTTTTATTTTGGTTACATAGATGGGTAAAAAGCTACAGTTCAGGTCGATAAGAGAATAGAACTTGAATCAAAGTAGAAAAACATTTAAAGAAATAAAGAATCAAAATTAAAAGATAAATCGAATTTTAGTTATTATGTAACAGTGAGCTTCCCTGAACTGAGAATGTAGTAATTTCTGGAAGTCCCCAGCTTGAGAGTCTGGAGGAAGCGATCAACTTCCCCTTCACCTCTGCTTTGGTCCTGCTCGGATAAATTATCTACCACGGGGCCAGCTCCCAGTACAAGGAACCAACACCGCGCGATATTTATCCTGGGTTTGAGCAGGGAGAGCGATGGACCAGAGGTCTAATCTGCCGTCCGTGCAACAGCCGAAGACTCCCAGGGACTCTTAAATCTGGAACGTGTTCCAGCGCCAACACTCCTCGGTTTCGATCAAACCTAGAGCGAGAGAGCTAGCGACACATTCATCTGTGATTTACAGTTCCCCTAGACCAGATGGAGCCTGTTGTACTCACTTTAGGTCTTAGGTTACTGCTGGGGTTTGAGTCCCCTCGAAGATCTCCGGACAATTGCAGAGAGTTGGCTCCTCTGGTTCCTCATCTGGTGCCTGTTCAAAAGGTTAGTTCTTACCTTGAGAGCCGTCCCAGCGCTCTGCTCGTTTCTCTGTGTAACTTCCCTTTTTATAGGGGCTTGCGTGCCTGTCCTCTGTGATCCATCCTCTTTCTCTGCTCAGTAAATTCAGTAACCCCTTCCTTGCCAGCCTCTCACTTGTACCTTGAGGTTACTACAGTTTGTTTTCCCCATACATGGTCATGACTTCCCCTATTCACAGTTCCGTGTTGAGTCACTACATACCCAGTTCCAATGTCTCATCTCAAAAGTACAGTACCACTGGTATAATGATACAGTTCGGTAATCATAAATCATGTTTCTGTTATACTGATTACAAGACATAATTACTGATTTCAAACCATTATAATCATCTTTACATTGTATGCTGAATAACAATACATTTCTTTAATCAGCCATACATGATTGGTTACAATTCATTTGCAGTTATAATCACTCGTTGTCACCCTCTGGAGGTTGCTTCGTATTTTGTAGTTTCTTCTTGGCTCCTTAGTATCTCTCAGTACCAGTTCTCCCAACCATTGTCCTTGTTGTCCGGGGCATGTATTTCCAGTACGTCTGGGCTATCTGCTAGATCTAGGAGATCATCTCCCATCATTGTTTCATAGCTGGCTAGGAATATCTCCAGCGGCTCATCCATCCCTGGTATTTCAAGGATTGGTGGTGCTTGGGGTGGTGCTGGGGGTGGTGCTGGGGGTGGTGCTGGGATCGTTCTGATCCACTCCACCACTGCTTCTCCTCGGACCCTCTCCCTCTCTGTTAACCCTTCTGCCACCTCCCTTATCATGCACTCCAGTACCGTCTCCCCGGGTGGTTCAGCGCAGAGGGGTGTAGGGACTGTTTTATACCATCCCAAAACCGCATCCCATTTCCTCTTGGGGAGTGGGGGGGCTAGGACGGTGGGCTTTGTTGCTGGTGCGACTAGGACGGTGGGCCTTGTTGCTGGTTTGGAGAGGGATAGGTCACCTAGACCACTCCCATCCTTCATCATTTCCCCCATCTCTGGATCTTCTAGTAGCCCTCCTTCAGCAGGGCTATTGTTAGGAGCTGGTGGCAGAGCGTAGGCTGGCAGGGGGGGGAAGTAGTCGTCTCTCTCTATGGCTCCTCCAGCCCCTGGCTGTCTCCTGGGGTCAGCAAGGCGATGTTCTCTCTCTGGCGTGCTGCCTGATGACTCGGACGACCGGTGCCTCCTTCCTTTCGGTGAGGCCTTCTGCGGGTCCCGCCAGTTCACTCGGGCCTTGGTCTTCTGGTACCTAGTTTTACTAACCTTTTGTTGTTCCTCCAAGGATTTGGAGTTGATGTAGGTCTCGTACCAGTCCATCTGGGACCCTGGGGATTCCGGGCTCTCGATGCTTTTGTACCAGCTATCGATGCTTTTGTACCAGTCTAGTGTCCCCGGCTGAGGGGGGCTTTGGTTTGGACGATGCTGTGCCCCCACTCCTCCTTCTGCCGGTTCCTCCTGGTATCTCATCCTCTTAGTGTCCAGGCCACAGGGAACTGCACCTGTGGGACTTATGGGGATTATACCTGTAGGATATGTTCTCTTACCCATAGCCTCTCTGGTTAGGTATAGATCTAAAGGCGAGATCCATTTTACCCTGACAGGGAAGGTGGGGATTCTCGAATCCTGAGGCTCCTCGACACCCCCTTCTCGAGATCCCTCACCTTCCATTGGGGTCTTCCTTTGTCCGGGCAAGTGCTCCCCAAAGGCTATCACCCTGCCATCAGTCAGGTGCATGGACGTGGTACGGGTGCCGTCTTCACATTCCCAAAATGTACCCATTACTGGATAATAGGTGGCGTTTGGGTGGACCTTTATACGTGTCTGGTCCCATCCTCTAATTGTTGTGCTCCAGATTACGCAAGCATTTTCCTCTAGGCTGACATACCTAGAGACATCAATGGGTGGTTGCCCAGTATATGTTGGGCTGCAGAGGAGGCCTTGTGCTGTCCCAACCTTGAATTTCTCTTGGTAGCATTCAGCACACCATAAGGCTTGGCTCATATCCCAGAGGTAATTTTCTTCCTCTAGGGTACGGCTGCATTGGGCACAGTAGGTTACCCCCTCCTAAGGGTTTAAAGCAAAGAAAAATGATTAGTCATATGTACAGCTAGTGAAAACAGGATACCCTGCCCTGTTTCACTTCCTATTAGTCCTATGTACAGCTAGTGAAAACAGGATACCCTGCCCTGTTTCACTTCTTCTTTTCTTGATTCTCATTTCCTGGCCTGGGCGCGCCTTAGGCCCAGGCTGTGCACCCATGGCGAAACTAGTGCCATGGGCGGGGGGGTCATCCCCGGGCTGCGTGGTCCAGTCTTTCTTGGGAAAAGTCCCTCATACAACATGAACCATAGGACTAGCGGGATTGAGGAGCACTCCTCGGTCCAATACATTACCGCTCCTGCTCCCCAACCCAGTCCCCACAGGATCACCAGGGCCAAGCGTTCCAGCCAACGCCTTCTTCCTCCACTCTGCAGGGCCATGGTCATGGTTATTAGATACGACATCACTCCCATTGCCAGGAAGCCTTCTCCTATAGTCACTGCAATTGTTAGGGGGGAGAAATAGATCTCTCCCAGGTCACATGCCATCCAGATGGCAAACAGGATGCCCTTCAGGACATCCCGTCGGTTCAGCTCCAGTTTGGTTCTACCTAGGATGTAGATTATGAACCACGAGAGGTTAATCCCTATTGTCGGGTTCTCGTGTTGGCAGTTTGTGGCCCATATTAGGGCTGCCTTTAATAGTCCTTCTATTAAGGCTATTATTCTTAAGGGTTGGTCCAGGGACCATGGTCCCTGGCAGCAGTAAAACAGCCAAATTATCTCGGTTAGCAGGTATTCATGCCGGGGTACCTTCTCCCTGTGGATGTACCTTTCCTTTAAGCAACTTACATTGTATTGGTTGTCAGACCACTCAAAGGTTCGATTTAGGACCACCGCCTGGTCCGCCGTTATTGTGGTGTTTTCCATAGTGCTTTGTCTTTAGGATCTGTTGGGGTAAGTGCTGCTCGTCTGGGGTGAGGGCTTATGGTCTGCTGGGGTAGGTGCTGCTCGTCTGGTCCTTGGATCAGTTGTGAGCTGAGCAGCACCGGGTCTGGCTTTTATGACTGCCAGGGATCTGGCTCCTCCCTCAGGAGGAGTTCCTTCATTTCCTGTTCTTCTGGTGGGCGGATTTTTCGAAGAAGGGCGGCGGTCACCACCTTGGCTCCGCCCTTCACCATCACGTAGCTCATCAGGCCCACCATCAGGAAACCTAGAATCATTAGTAGATAGGGCCAAAGGTGGCCAAACAGTGTCCCCACCCAATTCCCCACTACTCCAATTCCTTCCCCTATAGTCTCCACCACTTCTTCCGCGATTGCGGTAATTGTACCTTCCACTGCTATTCCGGCCTTCTCCAGCCAAGAACACTCGTGTTCCAGTCTCCCCTCGCCACATCTCAGCCAATGCTCCGCTGGGGAACGGCAAGTTCCGTTATTATACAAGCGGTTTGGACCCAGCCACTCGTACCCCTTGATCTCGTTACCTTCACACAGGTTCTTCCTGAATGCATGTCCCTCAATGTGGAGGATATCAGCTTTCGCCACTTGGGGGGCTATCTCTCCGTTGACCTTTTTCCGCTTCATCATACCTTCCCCCATTATGGTTTTAAGGCATCCCGCTTGGTCGGGTTTGGCTCGGATCCATCGCTTCTTTCCCTCGATCAGAACGGGGGATTTCTTCCATCTTGTGCCTAGATCAAAGGTTTCATACTCACCGTCATAATACTCTTGGCAGTGAGTCTCCCATCCTGGCACCTCAGCACAGTTCCTTCGGGCCAATTTAATGGTGCATGTAGTATTGGCTCGATCACACTCCATTTTCCAGGGTCTGGGACTTAGGGCTGTCAGATGTCCTCCCCAAAATCCTGCTCTGAGCACCCTGTCTTTGGAATAGACTGTAGCCAAGTACTGATACTTTACCCATTTATTCGTCGACTTCTCTAGGCAGGGGATCACCCATTCCTGGATCTCTGGTTTCTGCAGGCCCCACCAAGTCTCTGTGGCACTTCTGGACGTTGTCTCTTCCCAGCCCTGCAGGATCCCTTTAATTGTTTTATTCTTTTTTACCTGCGTGCAGTCGTTTCTCCATACTCCCCATTTGTTCTCCCACTGCTGCTCCAGCTCGCACCTAGGGGAAGCTCCATTACCTATATAGTAGGTGTCGTTCGTAGTCTCGAACACCTTGGCTGCCATGCATTCATCAATCTTGTTGAAGTCTTCTGGGTTCACTGCCCAGAGTTCCTCGGGGGTGGGTATTTCTTGGACGTAAAACCAGCGGTCGAACGGGCCTTTCAAACCTTGTCCCGTTCGAGTATATCCGCTTGGGAATTGTACCTGGAAATGGGTTATCATAGTTATCCACACCCAGGGTAGGGTGTCATTAAGCCAGGTTTCATGATACCTGGCTGGTTTCGCAACGTATTTACCTATTGGCTCGATGAAGACCACATGTTCTGCTGGGGTCATCACCAGGTATTGCTGTCCATCGCAATCCTTGTTCAAATTCCAGAGGCAGGGGTCCAGTTTCCTGTATAGCTGATAACATTCTGCTATGAGCTCCTTCGTCCTTATCCTCTGGTGATCTCGGTAGACCGTCTTTCCGCTTTCCAGGAAGGTTAGCATCAGGTCCCTAGCTGTTTGTTGGGGGAGGGTTAGTGGACTTACCCCTACGCCTGGAGGTTCGGTGGGACTGATGACCGTCCTCTCCCGGTCATCCATCCCTCTTGTTTCTGGTCCTTCAGGTCCAGCGGTTGTACTCATCACCTGGGTGGAATCCTCCTCCAGGGTAGGGGTTGGTCCAGCGAGACAGGTGAGGTTGTATTCTCCCCAAAACCTCTCTCGCTTGGGGAATATTGCAGTGCAGGTCTCATTCTGGTCAGAAGCTGCATACACCACCTCTGGGCTCCAATATCCCTGTCCTGTCCTGTGGGGTATAGCTAGGCAAGCGTAAGTGCAGTACCAGCTAGGTCCTCCACCTACTGGGAACATCCAGTTGCACTGCTCATTCCTGGCTTCTCTTTTTATTAGGAGTAGGATGCCTAGTGTTATTTCTTCCTCTCCTATCCAGAGGTCTTCTACCTCCCACGGGGTATTCCCTTTTCTCCCTCGCTGGGTGACGTTTCCCACTATGCTCTTCCAGGTTCTCAAGTTTACCTGGTTCTCTCCTGTTTTGTAGTTATGGCTGGGTAACTCTCCCAACCACTTCAGTATTCTACCCTCCTCTGGGGCTGTTCCCCATCGGTTCAGTAGTCGCTGAAGGCTAGACTTATTCCTGTTCTCTCCCCAATCTTGTAACTTGGGGAGGGTCACTCGTACTTGCTCCGCTATCCAACAACTTTGTTGTAATCTTTTTGTCGTTGCATAGTGGACCATGACTTTAGAATTGTGCCATGGTTCTTCTCCATAATGGTATAGGATTGCTAGTACTCCTATCACTCCTGTTAGTGCTAATACTAATCTTGCTAAGATGCCACAGCCTAAGTATTTTCTTCCCTTCCCCTGTTGTTTCTTGTCGGTGCCCATGTTCTCCTGACGATCGATTTCAATGTCTGATAAAATTTCTAAAGGTGGGAGTCTTTTTAAATGATATTCTCCTGTTCCTCCTCCCCTAAGGGGAGGGACCTCTCTGGTCACTAAGTTTCTCACTCCCCCTCTTTCTACATTGCAATGTCTCGATCCTCCGCCCACTTACTCCTCTGCTCTATGAGCGTTGTAGTGGTTCTGTTCATGCCTTATTTGTTGATACCTTGGTTCTCTTTCCAATATCTCCCGGTACCTCTCTTCTCCGTGTACTTCCCTGAACCTTTCTTGCCACTCGACCATCTCTTCGGCCCCGTGTTCTCTCCTCATTGCCCCTTGCCCAAGTAGTCTTCCACCGAGTAGCAGCCCTACTATCCTCAGCAGGTCGCCCCTTGGTCTTCTTATTTGGGCCGCTTCTGGTGCCAAAATGATGTTCCACTGTTCTTCCCATGATTCCCATTTGGCACATGCCAGCGTGAAAATTCTTTTGAAGGCGTATCCAGGAAGGTTTCTCCAGGTTCTCTCGGCTTCCGATTGGGCTGCATTCCTGTAAACCACTCCTTCTGCGTATTGGACTTCAAGGGACCTGTTCAATTGGTTAGTCTCAGGGAGCTGGGGGATTCTTACCTTGTCTTCTGGGTTTTCTCTACTCACCCGACTTCCCTTCGGTGGTCTGGGTCTCCTCCTGGTTACCCTTCCGTTTAGCAGGAGGGTGTATATGGGAGGATGGGTAGCTGCTTTTGGATCCAGTCCCCTCCACACCCATCTATAAGTTGTCACGGCTATTCTCTCCGGTTGTGGTAGAGGGCCTATGCGGCTGGCTATATGTGATGAAGTACCATATGGTGGGAACTCAGATAGCCTTGTTTCTTGGCACAATTTAATTCCCAGGCGGGCCATGTCATACCCATAGTCGCGGATGTTGTCAGCTCCTCGCATCATGGAATACTCCGCATACAGGGGCCTGGGCTGGGAGTCTACCTGTAGGTTCAGCTCTAGGATATTTACCATTCTTTCGCTATCTTGTATGTCGAGCCTTGTTTGCCCCCTATCTTCCATTGTGTTAGGCTTGGTTTTCACATCCCCCACTCTTCCCTGCCAATGGTAAGTGGTTAGGGGGAGGCTTTCGTTCTCAAGCACATACCTGGTGTTTTCCCGAGTTCTTCGGGTAATTCTTGAGGCCATACAGGGGCTGCTGGTCCAGACGCGATACCCTCCCAGCCATACCTCAGTGTAGTGACCCTGTAGGGGGTCTTGATAGTTGGGACCTGTACGAAGGGTAACATACATACCATGGCTGGAAAAGGAGACCGTGTTTAAGATACACGGGCTGCTCTTCGGACAGTTGGGGGTTGCTGGATGGAGTTGCATTTCGCAGCCTAGTTTGTCTTCGGGTGATTCTTTAATTGTGCGCCACCGATCCACATGTTCCTTCAATTCCCACAGCCTGTCGTCTAGTACCTGCCCGTTCATTAGGTCGTTCGGGTCCAATCTCCGGTCGGTTTCTTCAGCTTTCGTGAGATCCGGGTCTCGCAGGTACTCGCCTGCCGACAGGTAGTAGGTTCTGGAATTCAACCTAAACTTGTGATATTCAAAATCTTTTTTAGGGAGATCCAAACTTACTTCTTGGGGCTGTTTGTGTTTGTCTTCCTTTGAATGTGTCCACCATTCCCACATTCGGGTACGTCCTCCATATCTGTCCATCTTCTTTAGGGGGTTCGATCGTTTTGGGCACCTATTCTGGGGAGTCGTTAGTCTTACTTACTTCTGGGTGGTCCCGGTGTTAGGGGTCCTTCTTAGTAGTTGGTCCCGTTTTTTCCGGAGCCAATCCCGGCTCTTCTGCTGCCACCCCCTTCTGGCTTCGACGGTGGGTGGTAGAAGATCGGGTCTTAGGTCCACTCTGGTGATGGTTGCTCCCAGCGAGAGCACTCCTAGAAATGGAACTACGGCTGTTCTCACAGTCAGTTTTATCCTTACCGTTTCTTCCGGTTTTAGGGGAGTGGCCGCCCTGGCTGCGTACGTTCCCAGGAGTTGCATCACATAGCTCCTCCTCCACTCCTCTGGCGTCACTGTGAACTCTTTACTTTTCTTTTTGGTCCTGATGCCCGGGCTTCCCCAGGCATCCAGGCCGGTCACTGAGTAGTGTAATTGGGTGCGTCTACCCCCTACTTCTTTTGGCATACCTGTTCCCAGGTCCACCACTGGTATGGAGGTGTCTCTAAACACCTCTGCTATCAATCTGCCCCAGCAGGTCAATTCCCATGGTCCTTTCCACCCTCCCGCTTGAGCGAGCTCCTTGTCTGCGTCTGTCATTCTTTCAGCTTCTATGCTCTCATTCAGGTTAGCTTCGTCTCGGAGCACTCGGATCACCATCGGAAATTGAGTCGCTGCCATTGGCAAGTAGGCAGAGGCTGCCAGGGTTGGGTCATACGGCCAGCACTCTTTTATCACCTGGGCCCATTTGGGTAAATGGGCTTCATCCAGGATCTGTTCCTGAAAAGGGGGTTGGTAGGGTGGGGGGTTATCACGGGGATCATAGCCCCATTTGTACTCACCCTGTTGTGGTTCCCATGGCCTGGTCCCGTCTTGTCCTGAACTCTCTTTTATCAGGGACATCGGGTCCAGGCTCAGGAGAGGGTCCACAAACCTTCTCACCTGCCATCCCTCGGCTCGCACCGTCTCCAGCAGCCCTCCTTGGCTCTGGAGCATAAGGCAGCCTCGGCAGGTCTCCAATTTTTCTCCGTCCCAGAGGCACGTGCACTCCTCACGTGTCTGCGGGGTCTTCCGGAGCTGCCACTGGGAAATGAAGGTTACTCGGGCCGACACTCCTAGTCGGCACTTACCACACACGAACCCGTCGAGTATCTTCACTGGTTTTTCCTCCATCCTTCTCATGGGTCCCGTTTTGGCGTAGATTCTTACAGGTTTATTTTTCCCTGGGCCGCTATATAATTCTTTAAGGCCAGTTGGTTTGCGACAAATTACACAGTCGTTCCCAACTGGTCCCCAGTCTAACATTTCTTTCTCCTCAAACAGGTATCCTTTCTTTGCGCATTCTAGTTTCCTTAGGGCTCTGCCTGCCCAAAGCCCTTTAATGCTTCTTCTGGTGACAACCACCCCCTTGATAGTGGCCACTCTAACAAAGGGTGGAAGGTTCTGCGTGCTCATGGCCATGGTTTCGGTTCCTGGTTACCTCTTAATTAGGGACTGGCTTCAGCTGCCCTACACCCTGGATTCCACTCTTCTCTAGTAGTACCGTGTTACTATCTAAGATCTTCTTCACTATATCAGACTTCTCGTACTTAGGTTTGACTGCAGCTGCTACTGGGTGATCCCTCACCTTTATCCAGACCCATTGCCCCACCTCGAACTGATGTTTAACTCCTGCCTCGGGCTTATATACCCCTTGGCTCCGCCCTACTTCCTGTGACGTAAAGGGGCGTTGATTTAGTTCCTCCAAGGGGGAGGGTCTGTCTGCTCTTACCCTGTCGTTCAAGGCCTTGCCCACTTCTAGCGCTTGGACGCTCCATTCTTTGGTGTTGGCGTTCTTTCCTATCCAACCTTTTACTAACCCTATGGTGCGCTCTACCACTCCGTTTGCTTGGGGGGTGTACGGGGGGGAGTAAATTCTCATCACCCCGTTCTCTTGGCACCATCTGTCCACCTGTGCGTTCTTGAAGTGAGTCCCGTTGTCTGTCCTGAGTTCCCTAGGGATTCCCATCACACTACATGTCTGATCTAACATACTTACTACACTGCTGCCATTAGCCTTCCTTGCTGGTCTAATGACTACATAGCCTGACATAGAGTCTACTAGTACCAATAGGTACTTTTCTCCTCTCTTACCATTTATGCCCAGGGGTCCGGCCACGTCCATGCAGATCGAGCCCCAGGGCACGGTACTCTTGATGGTGAGCCCGGCCACCCTCTGTCCTCTTCTTCCTGCATTGTATTGACCACATACCTTACAGTCTTTCAGGACTTTGCGTATCCGGCGCTCCGGAATCCAAAGCTGCTGCTTCTCCAGTTCCTTTCGTGTGGGGAGGGGGCCTGCATGTCCTAGGCTTTCATGCACGGCTAGCCCCACCTCCTCTACACTTTCTTCTGGGACCACCCTTCCTTTGGGGGTGCTGTCCCATTTCTCGACTCCTATGAAGACAATTTTTCTTACCTGTACGTAGCGGTCCACTTCATCGTTTCCCCGCCAGTACTCTCCCTCTCTGACGTGGGCCCTCTGGTGTACCACGTCGAGATCCAGCATCAGCCGTAACTCGGCTACCTTTTTCCAGATTTCTTGATGGGCTATCGGCTTACCTTTAGCCCCTTCAAACCCGTTTTCTACCCAGATACCCAAGTCTTCTTTAAGCGCTTGGGTACAGTAGAAACTGTCGGTTATCACTCTGGCCTTCTTTATTTTTCTTTGTTCCAATTCCAGCAGTCCCTCCAGGACTGCTGTCACCTCTCCTGACTGGGCGCTTCCTGCGATCCAGCCTCTCTGTCGGTGTATTTCCTTACCTTGGTATTTCAGAATAAAGCCCCAGTAGGCTCTGTCGTTATCCTGTCCTTTCTTGGAGCCATCTGTGAAGACTTCCCACTCGTATGGCTCCATCATCACCTCTGGTTTGGGTGGCTTCTTTCGGCTGGAGGGTAGTGCAGGACCTATTTCTAGGTCGGGGTCTAACAGAATATCTTCCCATCTCCCCCACCTGACATTTGTTGCTTTGGTGCTTTCTATGGTTCCTTTTCTTAGGAAGCGGTGTACCTGGCTCTCTGTTATTACTTTAATCCCCTGTCCTTGGGCCAATTCTTTCATGGCCCCCCAGTATTTAGCTAATACTGCTAGTTCTTTCTATTCTGTCTGGTATTTCCTCTCTACTGAGGACAGGGTATAACTCCAGAGTGTTACCAGGCCGCCTCCTTCGTTACTGACCTTTACTACTGCGTCTTCTTCCTCACAGTCGATCGTTGCCATTAACCTACACGTTAGGCTTCTTGGTTCTAGTCTTACAGCCTCTTTAATGGCTTGCTTTAGTTTCTCTAGGTTACTTTGATCTGTTGCTGTCCATTCTAGCCTTTTATTTGGCTTTTCCCCCGGTTGCAGCTCTTTCTTTTTGAGTCGCGCATACAGGGGTTTGGCATACCTTTGATAGCTGGGTACATGATCCCTCACGTAGTTACAGAGCCCCAGGATCTTCTGGAGCTCGTTCTCCGTTGTTGGGGGTAGTATTTGGTCCAACTTCTCCCGATACCCGTCCGATAATCCCAGGTCTGTGGAGACCTGAAAACCTAGGTAATTTACCTGGAATCGTCCGAATTGGCATTTCTTCAGGTTCAGCTTTAGCCCAGCTTCCGTCAGTCGTCTCGCCACCTGTTGTAGTCGATCTAAGTGCTCGTCTTCAGTGTCGTCTGCTATGAACACATCGTCGATATACACCGTGGCCCCTAGGCCCTCTAATATGCTCATAACGGCACTCTGGAATACATTTGGGCTGTTTTTATAACCCTGCGGGAGCCTCTGCCAAACATATGATCTCCCCTTGTGGGTGAACGCTGTTTTTCCCTGGGACACCCTAGCCAATACTAGGCTAAAGAATCCGTTGGCTAGGTCAATGCATGATTTATATTTCTTGACCTGTAGGGTTTTCAACGTACCTTGGGGGTTGATGAGGCTAGCTCGGTGAGCTATTGTTCTGCGGTTGAGGGCTTTGAAGTTGATCACTGGCCTCCACCCTCCTCCGGCTGCCTCTGGTTTCTTCACTGCTTGGATAGGGCTGTTGGTTATTGGGTTTACCTCTGCCCGGATGATTCCTAGGGTTGTTAATTCCTTGACGATCAGATCCATCTCCTGCACCGCTCCCGGGTTCAGGGGGTACTGCCGGACTGGTGGATGCACTCCCCCTTCAATGGTGTGAGTGTACTCCGGTCCCAGCTCCCCGCAGTCATTCTTGAAGTAGGCTACTTCTGCCCCTTCTATTATAGTCCTTAATCTTTTCTTACCTTCTGTCGAGAAGTCGCTTTCTGCTATTTTCTGGGTGGTCACCTCCGGAACGTCCACGGGTTTATACCACTCTTTTCCGGTCGATGCTTGTTGTAGGGGACCCAGTCTAATTAGCCTGGACTGGAGTCCCGTCAGTCTCTTATTTACTGTTACTTTACTTTTTGTGAGGCTGTGGAGTTCTTTTAAATCTTGTGGCGTTATTAGGTCGTATGGTCCTAACAACCAGACTATATTCTTCCATATACTGTAGGGTATTTTCCTTATAGTTTTATCTGCTAATTGTATTTTGAGGTGTCCAATCTTTTCTAGCTTTTTGCGGGTCATAGACACCTCTGCCCCGGAGTCTACTAGGTAAGGGGTTTTTCCTACATCAGCATAAATGCTATCCCCCACCCAGTAGGCATGCTCTAGGGTTACCTTTAGATTTGGTCCCGCCATTAGTTATTCTCGTAGTCTCTGTTTGCTCTGCGGGCGTGGATATGGGCTTCTTTTTGCTCGGGAGTCAATGCTTTGAAGTCGTCTGGGGACAAGTAACCAGGGTCTCTTGGGGCCCCTCCTCTTGTGTTCGTTGGTCAGGAGGTTGGTCTCGTATTGCTCGTCCCGGGGGGATTAGACCTGGGTCGTGGCTCTGGTCTTTCTGCCTGTTGGTTCGACCGCATCTGTGAGGGCCCTGTTTGGGGAGGGTTTGGTCTTAGGCCTTCCCTACCGGGATAGCCTCGCTCATTTCTCACCTCTTTGTTGTTATTTGGTGGGTTTGGCTCCCTCCTTTTGGCCCCCTGGATCCGTTTTTTGTGGTAGTATTGCTGACACAGGTCCCACTTTGCCACCGCTTTCTGCATCTCTGCCATGGTGGTGGTTTGCGGCTGCAATCCCACGAAGTCTCCTTCTCCGCCTCTGCCTTCAACCAGCATCTGTAACACTCGGATATAACGGGTGGGTGCCACCCGTTCTTTGAGTGTGTGCCATACCTGTGCCAGGGGGTGTGCTTCGTCCAGATCTCGGTTGGCTTGTTCCACCCAGTGTTCCTCGTCTTCTGTTTCCCCGAGCACGTATCGTTCGTAATGTGTTCGTGCCGGGTCTGTACTGGGGACTGCTTTCCCTGTAACGTGACACAACCACAATCTCCTACCCCCTTCACTGTCAGTGCAACTCTCTACTATCGGCCAGTGTTTCTTTAGGTATTCTTTTATTGTCTGATTTTCTGGTTTACTTTTGATCATACTTTTTATCTTTTTAAATTCCTGGAAGTCATCTGTGCTCCGTGCAGGACCAAGACTAGAGGCTCGGATAAAAGTCTGGCCTGTCTCCTCGCCCGAGCGGGAGAGGACTGGTATTCTCTTTACCTCTGATGGCCGCTGAACCTCTTGGTCTTCTTCTGTGGCCTCATCTCCTGATACTTCATCTACCTCGTCACTCAATTTCAACTCATCGTCAGCCAATTTCTTAGCGGCTTTCTTCATTCGTCTTAACATAACATCATGGGCTAGGGTCACAAATCCTACCCTGAAACTGCTGGTTAACTCGCTGCAGGTGGCCAGTTTTGCCCAGGATGGGGTGTCTAGTATATTCGCCCATTCTCCCAGTGGTGCTTTTACTACTAACTCTACTGGTTCTAGTAGCCTATCAGGCCAGCTGTTGGGTATTTTATACCTTACCTGGTTCACTTCTGGTACATATGCCTTCCTGCAGTCTTTCGTCTCTAGGTACCCCAGATCTAAAGTCCTGGCCTTGCTCCTGGAGCCCTCCATTATGTCTACTGGTCGGATGGCATTCTTTGCTCCACGATAAGTGGCCCTCTTTATGACTGACTTCGGACCTTGTAACTCGTACGCATCATCCAGGCTTTCGTCTTCTTCTTCTGAACTTCCTTCTTCTTCATCAAGCTCACCTTTCTGCGTTTGCTGGTTTTTGGTGGAGAGGTCTTGGTCAGCTGGGTTGAAGTGTATGGCGTGAACCTGTGGGGTTATTTTCCTTTCCTCTGTGGGAGTTCCGTCCCTTAGGTGTGGTAGGTGTGGCGTCATGCTTCCGTCAAGGAGATCCTGGTCTTCCTCACTCGGTTTGGCCTTCTTCACCGTTTTCTCCTTGGTTGCGTCTCTCGGGAGTCCTTCGTTTGTTACGAAGATGATGTTGCCCTTTTTCCGTTCTGTGACTGCTTGCTTCATCAATTCGTAACACAGTGCCTCCACTGCTAGTTGTCCTATGTCCACTAGGTGTATGTGCTTTACCTTTGTTGTTGCACTGGGCCGGCCGTGGTACTCGTAGGCGGCGTTCACTATCGCCTGGGCGCTGGTTTCCACGGGCACTCCGTATAGTCCAGCGCTGATCATTGGTATGGCGATGGAGTCACAGCCATATTCTTCGGCCATCATGAGGCTGTTCCATACCGCTGTGTACACCAGGGCGGGCAAGTTTTTGTCGGGGTGCTCTCCACTCTTCGGGCCCACTGTATGGATGATATAATCACACGGCATCTTGCCTGCCGCTGTGATTCTAACCTCCCCAACTTCTAGTGGCCCGTCTTCCTCTATCATCTCATTGCAGAGCTTTTGGAATTGTGGCCCTGCTGCCTTTCTGATAGCCCTTGCCAACCCCCCAGCATTGGTCAGCTGCGAGTTGGCTGGGTTTACCACTGCGTTTACATTTAGCCTGCAGATATTCGCTCTTCGGATTCTGATAGTTTCACCTTGTTTGTTTTTTACACCCTTACACACGTCCCTGCCCCAGCCTTTCGGTTCCTCTCCTGTTCTGGGTTTCTCTGGCCCTTTCCTTTTCGCCTGGTTTTGTTCGAGGGTATATACTAGCCCTACCTGTTCAACTTTTCCAAGGTTAGGGTTTAGCTTGAGCCATCTCCGTAATGCTTCTATCAGTGCTTTTTCTGTCCTTTCCCAGGGGCTGTTCCCCTGCTGCATACCGTCAATGCTAATTAGTACTCTGAACATACCCAGGCCTGCTGCTGTTCTTAGACCTCCCAGGACAGCGTCCCCTGTTTCCTCCATGCACGGTGCTCCCCGTTCTTCGGAGGCTACCCGTATGTGAAGGATGAGGGTATGGCGTGATGTTCCTCCCGTCATGGGCACCGCCTCGTAGTATCGTGTTGGGTCTTTTTTCCATTTCTCCAGTGCCAGCCGGTAGCCTGCTCCGGTTTCTTGTTCCAGTCTTGTCCTGAAATTGTAGTTATATGGTTCCATGTCCTTACCTGACAACACCAGGAGGGCATCAGCGTCGAGCTGCCAGGGGTCGCCTTCCCACGCGAAGATCTGGCCACTACCTCTTTGACCTACCATTCTGACCCAGCTTGGGAGCGGGGGCAACTGGTTCCTTTTCATGTGGGCGGTCAGTTTGTTTTCTTCATTCGGCGCCTGTGGATTACTAGCTCTATCCTCGTACGCTGCAACCGCTCTCAGAACTGTACCTGGGTCTGCAGGTTCTGGGGCCAGTGTCGTATGTAGCAGCCCCAGCAGACCGTGGGCTTTCTCCATACTCTCTTCACCTAGGGACCCACCTGGTTGTCTCATGGTCTCCGGTTTCTTAGCCGGGGCGCCTTGTTCTTCGTCCTCGGTATCAGAGTCCTCTATATTCGACCCGGGTTGGGCCCCGTCCAGGCTGTCCTGGACGGACCCCCCCCCAGCTCGTCCATTCCCTCCGTATACCTGTAGGATAGAAGTTAGGGCTGCTGTGTGCTCTTTTTGTCTACTTACGGCCCGAACCGTTCCGATGGTTGATAGCCGTCCGTCCAGTCCTATCGCCCGGGACAGCATCTTTATCATCGGGTCATATTCTTCTCCTGGGCTGTAAAGTGCAGTTACCTGTTCCTCCAGCTCGTATATCTTGGTGTTCAGGACCTCTCCCAGCCAGACAATCCAACTGGATATGATTTTAGTCTTCGCCTTATGCTCCTTTGGGCTTGGTACTAGGGATATTCTTCTGAATCCTCCACCTCCCATGTTCACCCATAGGCCATATGCCTTCTTATTTCCTAGTTGGAGGGTTATTTTTTCACTTACCTCTGCCAGTGGCGTGGTCCCCCTGCACCCGTCTATATACTGCTGGAGGAGTGGGCTCAACTCTCCCCAAGTTTTTGTCTGGCCCACGGGTATTACTTCATGGTCCGGGTTGAGCTGTACTCTGTTGTTGATCTGGTCGAGTGTGATCAGTTCCCCCTCCCGGGGTGCTTCGTCATCTTCGGCTTCGTTGTCAGCCATCGCTGGGTTGTACCTGTTATCTTACTTACTTGTTGTCTTCGCTTGTCGAGTCGTATTCCTTCCAAAGCCCCCCTTCAATGCCTTGGGTTAGGGATGGCCAGGAACACTGTGGGCTATTTGGACGGGTTATTGTCACTTACCGTCCTCCTCTGCGGCTTCCACCTTCTTCCTTGGTTTCCGCCTGGGTATCTGGCTGGTCCGGCCAGACACCTGTTTTCTGGAAGTTTTCACCTAGAGATTCTCTTACCTCTCTGTCTGCTTCCCTGGAGAGGGTTCCACGGTCTCTCCGCTTGGCCTCTCTCTGGGTATCTGGCTGGTCCGGCCAGACACCTGTTTTCTGGAAGTTTTCACCTAGAGATTCTCTTACCTCTGTGTCTGCTTCCCTGGAGAGGGTTCTACGGTCTCTCCGCTTGGCCTCTCTCCACTCTCTGGGTCGTTCAGGACTATGCGGCTCTTCGTTAGCCGCTTTTCCAGGTTCGGTTTGGCGGCGTTAAGAATAATCAATAAAATCAATTTACTAATTAATTTACTAATTAATTACTCGTTAACGCCCCACGTTGGGCGCCACCTGTTCAATCCCAGTTATTAAGCCTTGTACAAGACTACTGAACAGCTCTCCGTTTAAAGGGTCCGCACCGGGAAGCTGGGGGGTCTTACCGCCTACCAGCTCTTCTCGGTG
>NC_140166.1:123778328-123833556 GCF_963971535.1 Notolepis coatsorum
AAATAGCGAACTTTTTGCTAGAGGATTTTTTTATATGCCACCCGAACAGGAATGTATGACTTTTTATGACCCCCTAGTCATAAAAAAATAATTTTTTTGCATACATTTTTTGTATAAAATGTTCTAAGAAAAAATATATTGCAAGTTTTCTGAATTGTATGTTTATATAATTATGCAAATGATGCACTTTCCCATTCGATATGTGCACATTTATGGATGCAATCATGCAAAATGAAGCAAAATAAGCAACTAAATGTGTTTTTTTTTTTTTTTTTTTTTATTCTTTTCCCCCCTCCTTTTTCCGATTTTTCTCCAATCCCACTGTTAGTCGTTATGCCAATTCCCAACCCCCTTCCTGGTTGTTGCGCACCCCCCCCCTACTGTTGGTCCGAGAGGCCGGAGACTGTCACATGCTTTCCTCCGACGCATGTGCAGCCAGCCGGCACCCAGCCTGGCAGCGCAGATTCTCACCGGGAGAGTGTAACGTGTGGAAGGTCGCACTACCTCTCTCCAGAACCTACCCTCGCTGTGCAGGCGCCCCGACCGAACTGTAGGGGTCGCTGTCCACAACGCCCAGGACCCACCCACGGCTCCCCTCCCCCTAACTCAGCCAAAAACGAGTTAGTATAGCGATCAGCCCAAGCCAAGGCAATGCTGACTCTCCGGGAGTCGAGACCGCAGCCTCTTGCATTGGTGACGAGCACAATCTCCGCTACGCCACCTGACCGCTTAAATGTGTTTTTTTTTTTAAGTTTTCTTGTCACTAGTTTGAAAGAAGACATGTAAAGGGGCAACATTATACAAAAATCTCAAAATTGCCCCAAAATCAGGAAAATGGTATTTTAGGTGGGTGGTCTCCCCTTAAGTCAGGTGGAGAGTGCAGGTGTGCCGCTGTCAGCGGAGCAGATGATTGATGTCTGTGGGCCAATTACGTCAGTAATATAATCCCGCCCCAGATGTCATGAGGCTGCCAGATCGTAACTTCGTATTTCCCCAATTAGTCGTGTTATTCTGCTCTCTCTCATATTGTTCTCTAGGCCATTGTTCTCGACCGTGTCTAACCCTTGTTCTCATCCCTCCCCGCAGTCCTTCCTGGCTCTTCACCCTGTTCTCTGGCTCTCGACAAGACGTGCTCTGACCCCTGCCTGCCTGACAACTGTCCTTGCCTTTTCCCGGAACGTATGAGGACCTGCACCAGTTTTGATCTCTGCCTGGCTGACTATTCCGTACCCGTGTATCGACCCCTGCCTGTCTGACTCTCCTGTCCCGCGCACGCCCCTGGACTGTACAAGTGCCCCCCCACCCGTGTATCGACCCCTGCCTGTCTGACTCTCCTGTCCCGCGCACGCCCCTGGACTGTACGAGTGCCCCCCACCCGTGTATCGACCCCTGCCTGTCTGACTCTTCTGTCGCGTGCACGCCCCTGGACTGTACGAGTGCTCCCCCCCGTGTATCGACCCCTGCCTGTCTGACCCTCCTGTCCCGCGCACGCCCCTGGACTGTACGAGTGCCCCCCACCCGTGTATCGACCCCTGCCTGTCTGACTCTTCTGTCCCGTGCACGCCCCTGGACTGTACGAGTGCTCCCCCCCGTGTATCGACCCCTGCCTGTCTGACCCTCCTGTCCCGCGCACGCCCCTGGACTGTACGAGTGCTCCCCCCCGTGTATCGACCCCTGCCTGAATACCTGACAGCCATCAGACTTTACAATACATCGCTGTGCCTCACTGCATCACTGAGCACACAGAGTGACAGAGTGACAGTACCATCTTCCTAGACTTTTACATTTGAAACAACATTGTCAATATTACACTTAATGTAGATCTCTGTATTTTTTTACTGTATATCTTATATTAGATTGTACATACATAACAGAGGAAATGTGAATGTGAGATGTGAATCCCGGACCGTAGTTTATTATTATTATTATTATGTTATTCTTAGGCTTATTTTATTCCTTATTCTTAGGCCATTTTTTGTTATTCTTATTCGTGATTTGTTTTGTCTACCTAAATGTTTACTGTGAGCGATTTGTAGTGCCAATGATTAAAGTATTTCTATTCTATTCATTCTTATTAAATATACCCAAACTGGGTTTGAACAAGACCTGTCTATCATTGCTCCGTATCTGCATATTGGGTCCAATACTCCGAGACGTAACAAATAACTTAAAATATATAAATAATAAAACGACATAGATGCAACACAATAGAAGTCATTTGATTCATACTGTGACGTGCTCCCATGACAAAAGGCCCGCTAACAAATAAGTGTCATAATAAAGACAAGTTTGGTTAAAGGGAGGAGTCTGAACACACTCACAGCATCGTTCTGTCTGTTAGTCACTGGAATACATTATGGTAGGAATTCAATTATATCTCTGTTTCATTTAAATTTGTGTATTATCGCGTCAAAATCCTCTGCGTGTAGACGTTTAACCGCTTTCAGGGACATGTTCTGGAGTTGTTATTCCATCCGGTGACATGGATATATTTTTTCTGTACCACACGCAGCAGATGAATCTGTTTCCTAGCAACTATTTAGGATGGATGTGAAAATCACCGTACACTGGGGCCGTGAAATGTTTTAATCGACGGTTTCTTTTTTATTTATTTCTCTTCTTTTTTCCGTATTTCTTTTTAAGTTGTCTACTCAGCAGAAAGAGCCAGATGAAAGACCTGACGGTGTAGTCTCTCAATCTGGCTGATATCACTTTTAGAGCGGGGCTGGAAAAGATGTTGGCCAACGAACGTGTTTACTTCGCCTGCGTGAAGGCTTCAAACTGCCTCTCCACATGAAAGAGATAGATCCAGAACTCTGTGTGGATAAAGGGAACGAATTGAATGGAGAGTAGCCACAAGAGAGGGAGGGAGGGAGGGAGGGAGGGAGGGAGGGAGGGAGGGAGGGAGGGAGGGAGGGAGGGAGGGAGGGAGGGAGGGAGGGAGGGAGGGAGGGAGGGAGGGAGGGAGGGAGAAAGGGAGGGAGGGAGGGAGGAAGAGTGGACGCAGGGATAGCAGAAGAAAAGACCCGCCAAGTAATTATCCGTGGAAGTATCTCTGTTGAATAAGTGGAGAGTTTGAATAATGGAGTATTGTGACAGTGGTTTAGATCGCAGAGCAGAAGCTAAAAAGAATTTCTGAGCAGACGGAGAGTGAAAGAGAGGTCAGAAATCTTCTCTTTTTCTCTTCTCTTCTCTTGTCTTCATATCTTCTCATATCTTCTCATATTCTCTCCTCTCATGTCCTCTCCTATTATCTCCTCTCCAGTCCTATCCTATATTCTCTCCTCTTCTGTCTTCTCCCATTCTCTCCTGTCATGTCCTCTCCTGTTTTCTTCTCTTATCTCCTCTCATGTCCTCTCATATTCTCTCATCTCCTGTCCTCTCCTATTCTCTCCTCTCCTGTCTTCTCCTATTCTCTCCTCTCATGTCCTCTCCTATTCTCTCCTCTCATGTCCTCTCCTATTCTCTCCTCTCCTGTATTCTCCTATTCTCTCCTCTCATGTCCTCTCCTATTCTCTCCTCTCATGTCCTCTCCCATTCTCTCCTCTCATGACCTCATATTCTCTCCTCTCCTGTCCTCTCCTATTCTCTCCTCTCATGTCCTCTCCCATTATCTCCCTCTTCTGTCCTCTTCCTATTCTCTCATCTCCTGTCCTCTCATGTCCTCTCCTATTCTCTCCTCTCATGTCCTCTCCTCTTATCTCCTCTCATGTTCTCATCCTATGCTCTCCTCTCCTGTCCTCTCCTATTCTCTCCTCTCATGTCCTCTCCTATTCTCTCCTCTCATGTCCTCTCCTATTCTCTCCTCTCATGTCCTCTCCTATTCTCTCCTCTCATGTCCTCTCCTGTCCTCTCATGTCCTCTCCTATTCTCTCCTCTCATGTCCTCTCCTATTCTCTCCTCTCATGTCCTCTCATGTCCTCTCCTCTCATGTCCTCTCATGTCCTTTCATGTCCTCTCATGTCCTCTCCTCTCATGTCCTCTCATGTCCTTTCATGTCCTCTCATGTCCTCTCCTCTCATGTCCTCTCATGTCCTCTCCTGTCCTCTCCTATTCTCTCCTCTCATGTCCTCTCCTCTCATGTCCTCTCATGTCCTTTCATGTCCTCTCATGTCCTCTCCTTTCATGTCCTCTCATGTCCTCTCATGTCCTCTCCTTTCATGTCCTCTCATGTCCTCTCCTCTCCTGTCCTCTCATATCCTCTCCTATCATGTCCTCTCCTCTCCTGTCCTCTCCTCTCCTGTCCTTTCCTGTCCCCTCGCCTTCTTTCCTGTCGTCTTATAAAATGTCCTGTCCTCTCCTCCTGTCTCTTCTCCTCTTACCCCCTTCTCTCTGTATGGGCTGGGGGGGCTGGGGGCTTGTCAGGTGTGCTGCAGTGAGATTATAAAAAGCACACATAGATACTCTCTCTCACCGCCAACTTCTCCAGCCCAACTCTGTCTGTCCTCCTCCTCACAGCAATAACAAAGTTATTAAACGGATGGATTAAAACTCATTAATCCCTGAAGAGAGTTTGGGCTAAGCAAGCATGCGCATTTGCACACAAGTGCACACACACACACACACACACACACACACACACACACACACACACACACACACACACACACACACACACACACACACACACACACACACACATATATATACAGTATACATACAGCCAGTGACGGACTCAGGCTGTTTGAAGGGCAGGGGCGAAAATAAAAAAGGGCACCTACTGCACAACATGGGACCCCATCAGTAAGCAAAAAGCTATGATGCGTCATGTATTATGAAATAGTCTTCATCCGATTAACATTAGAATAACATAGACAATCCAGATTAATAGTATAACCACACCTCTATGATAAAAACACACAGGGAACAATACACCTTTAACATTTTTATTTCATAAAACAGTTTAACAGTTAAAGTTAATTCGAGTGCTTCTTCCTTTCTCTCTCCTCCCCTTCTCTCCTCATGTCCTCTCCTCCTGTACTCCCCCTCTCCTCTCATTCTCTCCTCCTGTCCTCTCCTCCTGTACTCCCCTTCTCTCCTCCTGTACTCCCCTTCTCTCCTCCTCTCCTTCTCTCCTCCTATACTCCCCTTCTCTCCTCCTGTACTCCCCTTCTCTCCTCCTATACTCCCCTTCTCTCCTCCTGTACTCCCCTTCTCTCCTCCTATACTCCCCTTCTCTCCTCCTGTACTCCCCTACTCTCCTCCTATACTCCCCTACTCTCCTCCTGCCCTCTCCTCCCCTTCTCTCCTCCTGTACTCCCCTTCTCTCCTCCTGTACTCCCCTTCTCTCCTCCTATACTCCCCTTCTCTCCTCCTGTACTCCCCTACTCTCCTCCTATACTCCCCTACTCTCCTCCTGCCCTCTCCTCCCCTTCTCTCCTCCTATACTCCCCTTCTCTCCGCCTGCCCTTTCCTCCCCTTCTCTCCTCCTATACTCCCATTCTCTCCTCCTATACTCTCCTTCTCTCCTCCTATACTCCCCTACTCTCCTCCTATACTCCCCTTCTCTCCTCCTATACTCCCCTTCTCTCCTCCTGTCCACTCCTTCTCTCCTCCTATACTCCCCTTCTCTCCTCCTATACTCCCCTTCTCTCCTACTGTACTCCTGTAGTAGAATTCCATTCAAACTGTATTTATTGTACTGTACACCATGGATCGCAGAATGGCGAAAATAGGACAGGTAATTTACACCCACTCCCCCTCTCCTCACACTACAAGATTAGAAAATGCAGACAAAGCAACTAGGCAGTAAGCTAATTCAACCAGAAGACAGTCGCTGTTTTATCTCCTAAAAAGGTGATAAAATCAGCGACTGTGTGGTTTCACAGTTTTAAGATCAAACAAACATCTAAGGGAACATCTGGTCTGTGAGGCTGAATATACAAACGGCCTTAGGAGCCAGACATAAACTCACAGGAAGCCTTTTGTGGAAGTGGTGCCTGCTATCTCGTTAAACAAAAGGCAGCCGAAATAGAGTAAGATCAAAGACTTCCCCTTTTGGCCTTCGGCCTCCCCCTTTTTTGCCCAGTAAGGGTATCTTGAAACTGTTGGAAGAACGCCCACTACTAAATTCACTGTAGTAAATTAGCCTATGGACAGCCAGAGATATTGTTTCTCCAATCAGGGAGCTCGGTATGAGTTTGGAGAAACGCCCGCTTTCTGTAAAATTAGAGGCGGAGCCTAAATTGGATATTAGCAAAAACTCCGTGCCAGGAGAGACAGAACAACCCGAACAGACCCAGGAAGGAACAAGAACGAACACACACCCTTTTTCTCCACAACAGACCCAGCAAGGAGAAGAAATCGACGCAGCAGAATCGAAGACGAGACGAGACATGTTTTTAGACAGAGCTTTTTATTTGAGAATTTAGTCTGAATTTCTGCAAACTTCCGGCATATTGGATGCGTCTTGCAGGTTCATTGCACAATATTTCTTTTTGTAACATCTGATTTGAAATCCATTTTCATTAAAAACGGGTTCTTTTCAAAACTGCTCAGATCTCGCTTCATTTCAAACGGCAGTGCCGTATTTTTCTCTCTGGGTACGCAGAAAGCAATAACCAGGTTAAAAACACTGGTTATCTGCATTTAGCAAAGAGTGGATCCCAAGAGCTTGTAAAAAGGTTTAAATCACAACGCAGAAAGAAGTAGTAAATAGGGAATTTAAGCTGGGAATCCACTTCATTGTGGTGCCGTGACCAAGAATCGACGCGCTCGTTTTTTTTTCATCACAACAAAGAAAACTTATTATTTTTTTTTCCCTCTCTTCGCTTTCTTCACGAACGGTCAAACGGGGAATCAACTGATCAATCGATCCGTCTTCAAGTGACTGGAGTCGCTAAGAGGTGAGTGTGATGATAAAAATGGGGGCTCTATTCGAACCAACGGGGGGTTGCTAAAAGTATGACTGTAATTAGATATTAAATGGAATGTTCTGACCAAAGGATGGCGGCTCTAGGCTGTGTGTGTGTTATAGGTCCTGTAAGCAGGATTTTTAACCACACTGTGCGTCGTATACCTTACAGTAATGGTTTTAAGCACAATCTTGCGTAGTACGTTCTACAGTAGAATTTTAGCACAATAAACGGGACGCCGCCCGAGGTCGGAACATTAAAAAAAGGTATGGAGTATTTAGAGACAATGTCTAGGTTTGTGCTCAGGGTTAAGCAAGGTAAACATGTGCGTTGTACGCCTTACAGTATTGGCTTTAGCACATGTGCGTAGTATTTTCTACAGTAGAGATGGAGCACAAATAGAGTCTAGTTTAACCTTGGGCACCGCCGGGCGTGTTAAATTTAAACGGCGATAGGCTGTAACATAGGAATAGTACTTAAAAGAGGACTCGTGTGTTGCAACGATAGGCTGTAGCATTAGAATAGTACTTAAAGAGGACTCGTATGTTGCAACGATAGGCTGTAACATTAGAATAGTACTTAAAGAAGACTCGTATGTTGCAAGCTATGGTTAAACATTTGTTGGTGTATGATGTTTGTGTATGAGTGAAAGGACTTATGGTTATGTTGAACATGTGTGATGTATATGGATTAAATCTGTAAATTGGCACTTAGAATATGACTGAGAACGGTTTTTAGTGTTGAACCTGGTGCACGCAATATCCACTGCGCCACTCAACTATGCGTGGAGGGGAAGCGCGTTCTCGTCAAAGCTCGTACGTATCATAGCGCGCGGCTAGGTTAAAGCAACATGCTACAAACAATAGCTTGTCGTGGCTCACTTAGCAACATGCTACAAACGATAGCTCGTCGTGGCTCGCCTGAGACGGTTTAATACTGTATGTTGTGAATGGGGCGATAGGGGTTTAATACTGTATGTTGTGATTGAGGCGATATTGCAGTGTAACTGAATGGTCGTTTGTGATGAATGAGCTGTGTGAGTTGCGGTGTGGGCTAATGTTTACGGAGTATTGGCTGAAAGTTTGAACGTATGCAGGATGCATGGTGAATGAGTGGGCCGCTTCAGAGTGCGCGCATGCGCGCTTGTGAGAAGGGACATTGTGTGTGAGGCGGGTGAGACTGAAATTAATTATGATGTGGGTAAGAGAGCACTAGATGGCGTCAGAGTCAACCTGGAAGACGCGGCCGTTTTAAAATGGAATGTACGGTGTGATGTGGCTGGTGCTGCACTGGGTGGCGGTAGAGGCATTGGACTCCCGTCCTAACCAGCGTGTCATGTGTGGCTATAAAGCGATCAGATGTGTGTAGTGTCTCTCTCTCTCTCTCTCTCTCTTTCTCTTTCTCTTTCTCTCTCTCTCTTTCTCTCTCTCTCTCTCTCTCTCTCTCTCTCTCTCACTCTCTCTCTTTTTCTCTCTCTCTCTCTTTCTCTCTCTCTCTCTCTTTCTCCCACACGTGCCATTCTCTTTCTTCCCCCCCCCTCCCTTTCCCCCTCCTCTTCCTCTTCCTCCCTCTTTTCTCTAGCCCCTCCTCTCTCTTGCCCCTCCTCTTCCTTTCCTCTTGCCCCTCCTCTTCCTTTCCTCTTGCCCCTCCTCTTCCTTTCCTCTTGCCCCTCCTCTTCCTTTCCTCTTGCCCCTCCTCTTCCTTTCCTCTTGCCCCTCCTCTTCCTTTCCTCATGCCCCTCCTCTTCCTTTCCTCTTGCCCCTCCTCTTCCTTTCCTCTTGCCCCTTCTCTTCCTTTCCTCTTGCCCCTCCTCTTCCTTTCCTCTTGCCCCTCCTCTTCCTTTCCTCTTGCCCCTCCTCTTCCTTTCCTCTTGCCCCTCCTCTTCCTTTCCTCTTGCCCCTCCTCTTCCTTTCCTCTTGCCCCTCCTCTTCCTTTCCTCTTGCCCCTCCTCTTCCTTTCCTCTTTCCCCTCCTCTTCCTTTCCTCTTGCCCCTCCTCTTCCTTTCCTCTTGCCCCTCCTCTTCCTTTCCTCTTGCCCCTCCTCTTCCTTTCCTCTTGCCCCTCCTCTTCCTTTCCTCTTGCCCCTCCTCTTCCTTTCCTCTTGCCCCTCCTCTTCCTTTCCTCTTGCCCCTCCTCTTCCTTTCCTCTTGCCCCTCCTCTTCCTTTCCTCTTTCCCCTCCTCTTCCTTTCCTCTTGCCCCTCCTCTTCCTTTCCTCTTGCCCCTCCTCTTCCTTTCCTCTTGCCCCTCCTCTTCCTTTCCTCTTGCCCCTCCTCTTCCTTTCCTCTTGCCCCTCCTCTTCCTTTCCTCTTGCCCCTCCTCTTCCTTTCCTCTTGCCCCTCCTCTTCCTTTCCTCTTGCCCCTCCTCTTCCTTTCCTCTTGCCCCTCCTCTTCCTTTCTCCTCTCCCCTCCCCTTCCTCTCCTCCCCTTCCTCTCCTCCTCTCTCCTCTCTCCTCTCCTTCCTCTCCTCTCTCCTTTCCTTCCTCTGCTCCCCTTCCTCCCCTTCCTCTCCTCCTCTCTCCTCTCCTCTCTTCCTCTTCCTCTCTCCTTTCTCCTTTCCTTCCTTTCCTCCCCTTCCTCCCCTTCCTCTCCTCCTCTCTCCTCTCTCCTCTCCTTCCTCTCCTCCTCTCTCCTCTCCTTCCTCTCCTCTCTCCTCGTCTTCCTCTCTCTCTCCCTCTTTTCTCTTTTTCTAGCTTTCTTGCTGTTCTCTCTCTCTCCTTCTCCATAGGAGACGTTGGGGCAGTGCAGAGTATGATAAATGTGTTTTATGGTTTGGAACAGGTCTGTTCGGGACTGCGAAACCCAAACCCCCCCCCCCCCCTCCCCCACTTCCCTGCTGTTCCTTTGAACCCCCCCCCCCCCCCCCCTTCTCTTGATTTTCCTTTGAACCCCCCCCCCCCACTTCCCTGCTGTTCCTTTGAACCCCCCCCCCCCCCCACTTCCCTGCTGTTCCTTTGAACCCCCCCCCCCCCCACTTCCCTGATGTTCCTTTGAACCCCCCCCCCCTTCTCTTGATTTTCTTTTGAACCCCCCCCCCCCCCCCCCCCCCACTTTCCTGATGATCCTTCAAACCCCCCCTCCTTTTCTCTTGCTCCCTCCTCTCTCCCGTTCCCCCCCCCCCCCCCCCCCGCTCTATCCTGTGCCCCACTTGCTGTGCCTCTCTCCACCCTCCCCCCTCTTCCGTCTGTAGACCGACATGGAGTTACATGTCTTCCCTTCTGGCCTGGTTCTCTCTTGGCCGGTGGGCGGCTACGTTGCGGCCTTTTCTACATGTCCTGGTGTTGTGTTTAGGTTGGGGTCTTCATGTCAGTAGACTGAGGGTATGTTCGGTTATAAAGTTGTGTTGTTGTTTGTGGGGATTGCAGGACATATTAGGATACGCGCCGGTGACGGAGGGAGGAAGAGGAGGACGGAACAGACAAACATGGTTCCTGGTTTGAGAGACAGTAGTAGGCGGGTGCTTCGGGGGTGTGCCGTGGCAATGATTTGGTTATGTGTGTTGATCGGTACTATAATGTATGATCCATATCTGCGACCTGAACAGCCAGAGGTGGTGGTAGTGGGTAGGAGGTCGCAGCCAGACCATCACGGTAATCTGTTTTTGGGGATGGCGAGGACTGTGGCTAAGGTAGCCAATAGGTCGGATTGTTATGTGTGTGGCTTAGCCCCGCTAGCAGGCGACGCAGGTCTTCCCTTGATTGCACACCCCTTAACGAAGTGTCATGCCAATGTGTTGAGGGACGAGCCTCTGCTCGGCCTATGCGACGGGGTGGGTCATAATAGGATGTTGAGGTATTTGGGCCGGGAACAGGGGTCGAATAAGGCAGTGGGTTATGGGGGTCTTAAGGACACTAGCCCCATTCCAGTGGCGTTTAGGGCGGCTGGGTTTGAGATGTGCGTAGAGGGGAAGTCAGGTGGTAGGGACGTGGGATATTTGGACGGCTGCAAGGGTGAGAGTGGAATATGGGGTAAGAATTCGGAGGCGCCGGCCCCTAGGGGGGCGTTTTGGATTTGTGGTGAGTATGCTTACGCAGCGTTGCCTATTAAGTGGAGGGGTAGGTGTGCGTTGGGGTATTTGGTGCCAGCTATGAGGGTGTCAGATGTTTTGCCGACGATTCCCAAGTCAAGGAGGAAGAGATTTATAGATGCGGACCACTTTTTCAGGGTGGCGTTTCCCTGGTGGGGGACGTATGCAAACATGGGTGAACTAGACCATCTAGCTCGCGTGTTTGAGGATATGACGGCTACGACCGCCAGAGGTATGGCCCTGGAGGCTCAAGAGTTACGGTCCTTAAGACTGATGGAGCTGCAGTCAAGGACGGGTTTGGACTTCCTGTTGGCGAGTTCAGGAGGCACGTGTGCATTGATTGGTCAGGAATGCTGCACATTTATCCCCGAAAATGACATAGGCGGCATACAGGAGGTTATAGAGCATTTGAAGAATATTACTAGGGAGATGCAGCCCACGCAGGAGGACTCGTGGGAGGGCTGGGGCCAAAGTTGGTTAGGTTACATAGGATGGACAATTGCTAAGTATTTGCTGTGTGCTGTGGTGATGTTTGCGGTTATAGTAGTTTGTGTGAATGTTATCAGGGTGTGTGTGACGTACGTGTTCAAGACTCTCGGCGCGGCTGGTTCTGCGTCTGGGGACCCACACCGCTCGGTTGCGCCTGCGTATGCGATGATGGTGATGAAGGTTGGCGCGGAGGGTGGCAGGGTAGGTGTGGGCGTTCCGATAAAGCCGTGGTGCCCGGCGTCCGCGCTGGCGACTATTCTCTGATCTGGGTGGTGGACATTCAGGGTTGGGGAGTGGGAGGGCCGGGGCGTGCGTGTGGGTGTGAGGCGGGGGACGTTCCTGGACGACCGTGCGTTGCAGTTGATGGGATAGGATTGTGTGTACAATTGTGTTTTTTTTCCCCATAGTAGGTACGTTTGGAGTGGCTGTATGATGTGGGGCGGTGTACCCGGGGTTCGGTGTTGGGTCTGGTCGGCTATGTGTGGCCGTCCGGCAGGGCACTGGACTCTGGGGATACTGGCCTGGAACACGGGAGAGGTTGCTGGGATGCTGTCTGCTGTGTACCTGTGGTGAGGTGGGTTTAGGCCACTGTGGAGGGGCTGTCAAGGTCTCTTCAGTAAACAGGGTCGACACCTCACGGCGTGCGTGGCGCGGCGTCTGTGGCATTCTTTAGATTACCTCTGGGGGACACGTGTCTGGGTGACAGGTGTCCCCTGGGGGGTGTGGTACTGAATAATGAAAAAGAATGTGAAAAAATGAATGCAACTATATTAATCATGATGTTTTTGTTTTCCGAGGGGTATCAGAATTGGAGCAGAACCAAGCGGAAGTAAAGGAGAGCGGAAATTCGAAACATAGGAACCCAGTGTGTTGACAGAGATCGAACGAGAAGAAAAACAGGGAGTAGAAACGGGTGGTATCACACACATGTATCAATTACAATTGTCTCATGTTTAAGAGTGTATGAGGAAAGTAAAAAAGATACTCGTACAGTGAATGAAAGGAACCTCTCAGGAATTTGATTAAAAAGACAGAGTAAAGTACAAGTCCGGTTGATAAATTAACAAGAACTGTTGTCATTGTGTGCTCTGATCTACAGCAGTTCGATTGGACACGCGGAACACCACAAATCAGGTAAGAATAGTAATTTCAACTGAACAAGGGACAGGAGAGAATAGGAAGGGCCCACAGTGCCACTATTGGCTGTCCGAGTAGGAGATAGTCACAAAAGCATAGACACCTACACTTAGATAGGGATTACACAAGCTATTGTTCTGCCTGTTGCCATTGTTACGAGATAAAAGAGACAAGAGAAAAATGGGGCGAAAACGAGACAATCTAAACGCATATAAAAAGATAAAAGACAAAACCGACGCAGGTAAGTCGACCGTAATTGGGTGGATGGAAGAAAGTCCAGTACAAATTATTGCTAATGAACACGACACGACAAAAGGTAACGAATATTATTTGGACAAAGCAATTTATATATCAAAAAGATGGAATAAAAGATGGGAGCTTTGGCCAGTCGATGGTTCTTTTGATTTGGAGTTAATAGCTAAAATAGGAACACTAATTGAGGCATACACCTATCAGGGTAATGAGGTGGAAAAAGCAAAGAAAAGGTTGCAAGAGACAACCTTTTTAAAAGCTTATAGACGGGAAGGTGAGAAAAGGGAAAATGAAAGGAAGGCCGTTGCAAATGGCAATGATGCAGACAAACCAGTAGAGGGGGTAGTCCAGGTCACCAGAACTCCCCAGGCCCCTGAGACGACACCTGTCACCGCCCAAAGTGCGGTGCAGTTAGCCTCACACAACCCAGCCTCCTATCTTATGGTCCAACAGGAAAGAATTGAGGAAGCTTTAGCACCCCCGCCATATGCCAGTGAGAAGGGGGAGCCGATATATCCCATCCTACCTTTGTTAGAGATGATAAGCCCTTACCAGTTGACAGATGATCTGGGGAACCTAGAGAAGGGACAAGCAAGGACATCTATTCAGCTGACAGCTAGGCAACCAGATAGGTCAGACTGGAATAGGTCAGACAGAGGGGGTGTGGACGCCTCATGGCAACCAGATAGGTCAGACTGGAATAGGTCAGACAGAGAGGGTGTGGACGCCTCACGGCGACCAGACAGGTCAGCCCAGACTGGGTCAGGCAGAGAATATGTAACCACCCCACGACCAAGGGATAGGATAGAAGAGCAGACAGAGCGAACAAGAGTGATACAAGCAGCTGAGAGAAAGAATAAGGAAGGCTATGAGGCAATGTTAAAAGAGAAAGAGTGGGAAAAGAAAGAGTGGGAAAGGGTGAAGAAGGCCCATGGTCAGCCTCAGAGAGAGTATAACCCCCAGAGAGACTACCAGAGAGAGCCTGTCCACCAGCTGGAGCACCCCCAAAGCTCCCCAGCTCATACGCCCCGTACTATATATCGAGAGCTCATTCCCCCCCAGCATTATACCTCCCCCCAACCCCAGGGCCACAAGGGGGTAGCACCTGACAGTCACAAGATTGATCTCACAATACCACCACATGTGACTATGGTTGGAGTAGGTGAGGATCTGGAGACTATCGACATCGTACTTGGGGTACAGATAGGACGGATAAAAGATGATCTGACGGAGATAGAGCGGGGGCTCATGGACTTGGACCAAGATCAAACGGTCCTAGCAGGACAAAGACCCGACCCTGAGGCCATGCAAGCGGAGGGGGAGGAATATCAGACGTTCATGAGGACGCGGGCTGGCATTGAGGGGAAGCAAAAGGACCTGGAAGACAAAAAAGGAGAGAAGCAAGAGGCCCTTATGTGGATACAAGAGCGTGTACAAGAGCGTGTAATAGAGAAAAGACAGACAAGAGCCCAGACGAGAAACATGCAAGCCCCTATCCGCATGGCTCCTATAATAATAAGAGGACAGGACCTGGAATATCACCCCCTGAAGGTGTCGGACATGACACAGGTGACTGAGAAATTGCCACCCCTCGAGAATGGGGCCAATCCTTGGATTGCCAAACTGGAGGAGGTAATGGTTGGCACGGAAATGGCAATGGGGGATGTCAAGAAGATATTGACAACCATGATGGGAAAAGACTCCATGGAAAGGATACTGGAGGCGGCTCGCCTGCAAGGCCATGTGGGGACTGGAGCGCATGATGCGGACCTGTTCCTAGCGTACAGGGGAGTAACGTGGGCGGCCCTACGAGAAGCCTATCCAATGAGACTGCACGCAGACCAAATTCCGATTGGTACTTGGGAGACATCAGGGCACCCCAGGCAATACGTACAAAAAGCCTACTCCACGTGGAAGAACACAACTGGTCGGGAGGCGGGACTTGACCCTATGCATGAAGCCCAGTTGAGAACCAAGATTGAGAGCGGCCTCCCCATAGAGGTAAGACAGAAATTGGCCGAGGTGGTGTCATTGTCAAAGATGGAGCTGGAATTATATATAGATCAAATAGAGCATTACGTTGAACTGTATCGGAAGAAAGAGCAAAGAGCAAAGGAAAAGGATGCAGAGCAACAACGTAAGATCATGTACCAACAGCCAACCGAGGCAGTAAAGGTAGTGGAATACCTTCAAGCCTTAGTCCAGGCGGCCCCACGACCAAGAAATGGGACAGGATATGAAGGGGAACCACAGGGACAGAGACGGGCTCAAGTGGGAACACAAGAGGGTTATGCGCCGGACCAACAACAGAGGCCGAGAGAGTGGCAACCACGGCCGAAAGGAGGAGGCAGACCCCGGAATCCGAATGGATTCCAGCCACGGGTGGTGGTGTGTTGGACGTGTGGGGTGACTGGTCATATCGCACGGAACTGTAGACAGGCTTGTCAACCCGGAGAGGGAGACCAGGAAAGAACTTGGCAAGGCCAAGGTCAACCCCGAGTCCAAGACCGAAATGAGAACATTGGCCCGGTAAATCCAGCAAGAGGGCCAAATGAATCATCACTATGAAGAGGCCCAGAGAGTCCAATGGGGAGGTGTCAGCTGTCAGTGTCGTCTTTAAGGGAGGAGCCTATTGTGTGCGTAACGGTGAATGATAAATCTGTCGAGATGATGGCAGACACCGGCGCGGCTTACACGGTAGTACAACCCCAAGACGCGACGCACCTAACCTTGTCCGGTCGATATGTACGGACAATTGGATTTGAGGGAATAAACCAGCTGACGGCTGTTACCGAACCTGTGACTCTGAGATATCAAGGCAGGGAAGCGACTCTCCCTGTGCTGGTCTCGGAGAGCACACCTATTAACTTGCTCGGCCGAGATGGGCTGGGGTTACTGGGGATGGACATTAAATGTACTGCGGAGGGTTGCGTGATAGCCGAACGAGAAGACCAGTACTATCAGATGGTACAACGAATTGACAGTGAACCACCAGAGATCTATTGTCTAGGGGGATTGGACCAAGAGCTACTTGGCCCCGCCTTACAATGGGAGAAATTTATCACTGCCAATATGCCTGAAGCAAGGGATCCAAAGACCCCCTATCACTGCACTCTGCAGTATCATAGAGATGCAGACTCGTCACAGACTAAGGAGTGGCTGAGGGTGCAACCTGACAAAGTACAGCTGAATGCTACCAATATCATATTGGGGCCACAGGGAGCAGCGTTACGTATTGCACGGAGTGACTATCTGAGTAAAGAGCACGGCATAATGGATAGTGTTCCCCATGTGACTTTGAAGGTAATCAGCTCATGTGATCAACAACACATAGGCGAAATGATGAAAAAAGCTGAAGGGATAGAATTTGAACAGATGAAAGAAAACAAACGGATCTGGATAAGCCCTGATAGAAGGTTTATTAAGATCATGGTTCAAGGCACAGGGATGGGTCATCCCCAAACTGTGCAATTATCCCAAGAGACACTGGGAGAACTCCCTAATGCATCAAGCCTCCAAGAGGACATGATGGAGGCGGTGCCTGAGACGCTGTGGGCAAAGAACAGCACTGACATTGGACTAATCAAGTCCGCTCAACCTGTGAAGGTGGAGCTTAGACCTGGAGCCACCCTGCCTTGGAAGAAACAGTATCCATTGAAGGAGAAAGCAGTGGCTGGAATCGAGCCACAAATTAAAGGACTTTTAGCTGCAGGAGTCTTACGGAAAACAACTGATCCCCGGAGCAACACGCCGTTGCTACCCGTGGAGAAGCCGGATACCTCTTACCGGCTGGTGCACGATCTAAGAGCGATCAACGAGGTGTTACTTGACTATCCGTCCGATGTCCCCGACCCCCATGTGCTATTGACATTTATCCCGTCGAAAGCCGAGTACTATACAGTTATAGATTTGTGTAGTGCATATTTTAGTGTGCCCTTGAGCGAGGAGTGCCAGCATTTTTTTGGGTTTACTTATAAGGATGAATATTATGAGTATACTAGGATCCCGCAGGGACTAAAACATTCGCCACACATATTCAACAAAATCCTAAGGGAGGATTTAGAGGGGTTGGATAAAGTCATGACCTCTAGGGTCATTCAGTACATGGATGATCTGATACTGTGCGCGGACGATCAGGAAACATGTCATCGCGATTCCGTGATACTGTTGCAACTGTTGGCGAAAAACGGCCATAAAGTGTCGTTGAAAAAGTTGCAATATTGTAAACCTAAGGTGGTCTATTTAGGACAAACAATTTCACAGGGCCATCGGGCTATTTCAGAAGAACATTTGGTGGCCATAAGGACGGCACCCAAGCCTGTGACGGTACGACAGCTAATGGGATTTCTGGGTATAATGGGGTACAGCTCTCTGTGGGTCGAGAACTATACGGAAATAGTGAAACCATTGAGAGAGATGCTGAAAGAAACGGGCGTTGATAAACTGAGCAGTAAAGTGGTATGGACCGAAGAGGGCTCACGGGCATTCGAAACAATCAAGTCCCGACTGTTAGAGGCGCCGGCCTTGGCGTTGCCTAACTATACCAAGAAATTCATACTATACGTCTCTTCTTCACCAGATCAGAAGCAGGCGTGTGCGGTGTTGGCCCAGGACACAGGGGTGGGGGCGCGACCACAGCCGATGGCGTACTACTCAATTGCCTACTCGGAAGTAGAGATGGGGATGGCTCCATGCTACCGAGAAATGGCTGGAGTGTATACGATGTACGAAAAAGCCGCAAGTATTACGATGGGATATCCAGTGGATATCATGGTGAGGCATGACTTGAAGAGTCTGTTGGAGTCCGGTAAATATGCACTGACGATGCCTCGCATTAAACACTACTACAGACTTTTGGAACAGGAAGATGTGACGCTGGTCAGGTGTTCCATAACGAACCCGGCAGCTGACATCCCTACGCCTGAAGATGGAGAGCCCCACGACTGTTTAGTCGAAGTCGAGAGGTACTCTAAACTCAGAGCAGACTTGCAGGCATTTCCATTTGACAGTCCAGATCTGGAGTTATGGACTGACGGCTCTTGTTATCGTGTTGGCGAGGGACTAAAAGCAGGTTACTCCGTGGTAAGGTCACAGGGCGAAGGATTTGTGGTAGAAAAGGCCGAAGCATTATCACAACCTTGTTCAGCCCAGTTAGCAGAATTGGTCGCACTGACGGAAGCATGTAACATGGCAGAGGGCAGAACTGTAAATATTGTAACCGACTCCGCCTATGCACATGGTACCGCCTTCTTGTTTGGCACAGTGTGGAAAGGGAGAGGATTCAAGAAAGCCGATGGAAGCGCCATAAAACATTGTAGTCAGATTAAACGTTTGTTAGAAGCAATTATGAAACCAAAGCAGGTTGCGATAATCAAGTGTGCTGCTCATCAGTCAGACGAGTCCAAGATGTCTCGAGGGAACAGAAGAGCGGACGAAGCTGCCAAGGAAGTGACAGGTGCTGACAGAACAGGCAAGGTATTGGTTATCACACACGGAGTTGAGTTAGAGGACAAGATAACCTACAAAGATGTTTTGACTTTCCAGGAGGAGGCTAGTCAGGTGGAACGGAACCTCTGGATAACCAGGGGAGCTAGTCAGGATGATTCAGGTTTGTGGCGCGACGCCGGTGGATTTGTGGTGGCTCCTGCTGGCCTGGTCGGACTGCTGATCCACACGGCGCACGACTTTTGCCATGCGCATAAAGGAGAGGTAAGGAGAAAAATCAGAGAATATGGCTTTTGGGCGCCAGATTTGGTCAGTCAAATTGATCATGTGTTACAGAGGTGTGTAATATGTTTGAAAAACAATATACGTAAGGGGATTAGTGTGTCACCAGGACATATCCCCACGCCCAATGGCCCAATGCGAGACCTTGTAATTGATTACATTGACATGATTAAGCCCATTAATCAGAAGAGATATATTCTTGTCGTTGTCTGTCGTTTTTTAAGGTGGGTGGAGGCGTGCGCCACCCGGCACAAGGATGCAGCATCTGTGGCTAAGTTCCTGTGCCAAGAGGTAATTCCCCGTTTTGGTTTAATGGACAGAATCTCGTCGGACAATGGAAAAGAGTTCGTCGACAAAACTGTACGTTTAATACTCCAACACTTAGGCATAAAACAGCGATTGGGGGCCGTTTATCATCCGCAGAGCCAGGGGTTGGTGGAACGCATGAACGGGACACTAAAAAACAAATTGGTAAAGATCTGTCAACACACAGGCTTGAATTGGCTAAACGCTCTTCCTTTAGCTTTGATGGCTTGTCGTTCGTGCGAAATTCGCGGTCTGCGTTTGACACCGCACGAAATGATGCTAGGTCGCTGCATGGTAGTACCAGGTTTGCGCGCGACAGGCAAAGGTCCGAGTTTGGACATCCTGGACAACGACATGCGTGAGTACGTAAAATACATGTCAAAGATACACAAAAGTATTCTGGTTCATGTCTCCAGTAGACAGGAGCATGAAACCGGGGAGGAGGTGAATAGGCAGACTACACCTCAAATCATACCAGGCGACTACGTTTATGTCAAAGTATTTAGACGCAAGTGGTTTGGCGCGAGACGAGAAGGGCCATACAAAGTCGTTCGAGCCACCGAGAGGGCTTTACAAGTTGAAGGATCGCCTATGTGGTTTCACGTTACTCATTGTGTAAAAGCAACCAATACGGACCAAGAATGGGAACCTGAACCACAAGACCTTGACGGTAAAACCGGGGCGTCGCAACCGTTACACGAAGGCGAAGTGAAGGCGGCGCTAACCCCAAACGATGGGGAAGACCCGGATGATTATGGCGAGCCAGACCGAGGGGGCCACGATTGGCCACCAGTAGAAGATGAAGGTTTTTTACAGGAACCAGACAGAGGAGAGGATTATGAATTGGAACATAATAACTTCTCCTCTGTGGACTTGGAGAAGGTACCAGAAGAGCCAGAGGAACCAGTGCTTAGCACAAGCCCGGAACAAGATACTCGACCACAACGAGTCATCAAGAAGCCTAAACGATATACATAGGCAAAGGAAGGGATAGTGTAACTGATAGGCCTTGGAGAGGGCGTGTACATATTAATTTTTGATTTTTCATTAGCTAAGCTCTCTCCTTTTTTAGAAATGTTTAGATAGTAAATGCAATGTAAGGTCTTTTCTTTCAGAGTGAATTGCACAAAACAGACACATTTGGATAAAAAAACACATAAAGTATAGTCTAAACCTGGTAATTGGTACGATCATCTTTTTGTATAAAGGGACGGACCTAGACTGAAGTGAAATTGATATAACTGATAACATTGTATATAACCTGCAAAATGAGTGGAAATTGTTAAACGGTGTGAGTGAATAGAGAACTGTGTAAATAAAGATGGGTCCATAGTCGGTCAGTGGAGGAGGGAGTAATGTGGGTGTTGAAAGTAAATGATACTAACAAATATGGAAAATGAGTCAGAAGGATTCTGGAAAGGTTTGGCTCTGAGGTAATTAGGTTAAACAGTAAGGTTAAGGTAATTGTAAACAGTTTGTTTGAGAAATTACTAACATGTATCTTGGGGATCATCAATCCCCAAACCGGGGAAACTGTAGTAGAATTCCATTCAAACTGTATTTATTGTACTGTACACCATGGATCGCAGAATGGCGAAAATAGGACAGGTAATTTACACCCACTCCCCCTCTCCTCACACTACAAGATTAGAAAATGCAGACAAAGCAACTAGGCAGTAAGCTAATTCAACCAGAAGACAGTCGCTGTTTTATCTCCTAAAAAGGTGATAAAATCAGCGACTGTGTGGTTTCACAGTTTTAAGATCAAACAAACATCTAAGGGAACATCTGGTCTGTGAGGCTGAATATACAAACGGCCTTAGGAGCCAGACATAAACTCACAGGAAGCCTTTTGTGGAAGTGGTGCCTGCTATCTCGTTAAACAAAAGGCAGCCGAAATAGAGTAAGATCAAAGACTTCCCCTTTTGGCCTTCGGCCTCCCCCTTTTTTGCCCAGTAAGGGTATCTTGAAACTGTTGGAAGAACGCCCACTACTAAATTCACTGTAGTAAATTAGCCTATGGACAGCCAGAGATATTGTTTCTCCAATCAGGGAGCTCGGTATGAGTTTGGAGAAACGCCCGCTTTCTGTAAAATTAGAGGCGGAGCCTAAATTGGATATTAGCAAAAACTCCGTGCCAGGAGAGACAGAACAACCCGAACAGACCCAGGAAGGAACAAGAACGAACACACACCCTTTTTCTCCACAACAGACCCAGCAAGGAGAAGAAATCGACGCAGCAGAATCGAAGACGAGACGAGACATGTTTTTAGACAGAGCTTTTTATTTGAGAATTTAGTCTGAATTTCTGCAAACTTCCGGCATATTGGATGCGTCTTGCAGGTTCATTGCACAATATTTCTTTTTGTAACATCTGATTTGAAATCCATTTTCATTAAAAACGGGTTCTTTTCAAAACTGCTCAGATCTCGCTTCATTTCAAACGGCAGTGCCGTATTTTTCTCTCTGGGTACGCAGAAAGCAATAACCAGGTTAAAAACACTGGTTATCTGCATTTAGCAAAGAGTGGATCCCAAGAGCTTGTAAAAAGGTTTAAATCACAACGCAGAAAGAAGTAGTAAATAGGGAATTTAAGCTGGGAATCCACTTCACTCCCCTTCTCTCCTCCTGTCCACTCCTTCTCTCCTCCTGTCCACTCCTTCTCTCCTCCTGTCCTCTCCTTCTCTCCTCCTGTCCTTTACTCTCCTTCTCTCAGCCTGTCCTCTCCTCCTGTCCTCTCCTTCTCTCCCTCTCTTTCTCTCCCTCCCCATCTTCAGAATAGAGCAACAAAACTCAACAAATCTATCAGAGTGGTGGTCTATGCTGTGCTTCTGAACATGGGCTGGATCAGTGGGATATTTTAATGGCAACAGGAGCATTCAAGTTATTTGTTGTTGTGTCACCATCATTTCTCTCCATAGCATTATCTGCATTCTCTCTTTCCTCCACTTCTTCATCGTTTCTCTCCATACAATCATCTGCATTTTCTCCTTCCTCCACTTCTTCACCATCTCTCTCCATAGCATTATCTGCATTCTCTCTTTCCTCCACTTCTTCATCGTTTCTCTCCATACAATCATCTGCATTTTCTCCTTCCTCCACTTCTTCACCATTCCCTTGTGAATATCTCCATCTTCATTGTCTGTACTGTCTTTATCTAAGGTGGAGCAAATAATATTAGTTTTATAATAGTAATATAATTGTACTGTATATAATATTTGTACTGTAGCCTACAATGTTGTATTATAAAATAATATGTCATATAGCACTACCACTAGCCTTCTTGCCTTGATTGGAATAAAAACGGTCTATGGTTGGTCAATTTAAATGTTTAAGACAAATTTTTCTGTCCAAAATAAGCATTATTGACCATGTTAGCACCAGATTCTCAGTTATAATCCAAACTATGGCTCTGTGAGACAAGCAGCTTGTACATGTAGCTAGTAGTGAGGACTTACAAATACATAGGCTACCTGTATCCTTATCTCCTCCCTTACTATTATTGCTTTGGACCCAATTCTTCAAAAAGAAGCTGCCTCTCGCAGCATTTCTCAGATGTTTTTTAAAGGGGAACTATCTTATAAATGGCCTTTTTGAGTGTTTAGCATTGTTTCCTAGCTATGTGAACTTATATTAATATGATCTATGTCTCAAAATTCTCATATTGGCGCATTCTTCCAATTCTCCTCTCACAATATTCACCCTCACTGAACTGAGTCGTTTGAAAATGTGCCTATATGTGATGTCATATAGTCACTGCTGCATGTTAATGTTCAGGCGAACATGACGATGCGCAGTGGTTTAGGTGCCGCCCTGCAGCCCAGGCTCAAAACAGCTCGAAATCTTGAGGTAGAAAAATGCTGTTTTTGAGGACTTGATTAGAAATACAAAACAATGAATAAAAAAAATATATATATTACAGAGGTGTTCCATAGACTCACAGGAATTGTGTAAAAGTGCCCAAATAGTGAAAGAAATAGTAAAATAGTTCCCCTTTAACATTCTTCCGATTTCTCTCTCTCCTTGGCATTCTGTAATCATAGAATATAGGCCAATGCTAAACCCACTTTTAAGTTTACTACCACTCTTAAATTAACTTTAAAAAGCAATCCACACTGAACTTTAAAGTGCTATGGGTATATTTTGTGCAAACTATCCTAAAGTAATGTGTACACTTTATTTCTAAATTGAGAACACAGGTTAGCATTATAGCATATAATCAGCTAAGCAAGGTACCTGTTTAGTTAGCTAGCTACAGTATATAAAGCTAGCCTACACTAGCCTAGGCTAAAACATACTGCCATCAATAAAAACACTTGCAGTGTAGGCCTACATTAGTATTTAGTAATGCATAATTGGTAAAACAAACTCAATCTTTGCAACTTCAAAGAAAGCTTGCTGTATTACCTACCACCTCACCAGTGTTGGGCAAGTTACTTTAAAAAAGTAACTAGTTACAGTTACTAGTTACTTCTTCCAAAAAGTAACTAAATTACTTACTCAGTTACAAATTATAAAAGTAACTAGTTACTTCAGAAAGTAACTATTGCGTTACTTTCAAGATTTTTTTTTACATAAACAACATACACAAATCTAAACTATTTTAATGTTGCTGTGGGACAAAGTGAGACTAGCCTCCCCATGTAGGCTATGTAGATATTATAATTACTATGTTTATATAGTGGATCATACAAATACAAACAGAATAGATGTTTTGGAACTTTTGATATGTATTGCCCCTCAACAGGCCACAACTGGGCAACATTAAATTATGCTTGTTAAGCACTATACCAAAAATAAATAACAAATATATACTGATTGATTGAACATTTTAATTAACAGATTTCAGAATGGGTACAATCAGGGCCGCCTCAGGGGGTGTGCGAGCAGTGCGGTCGCACAGGGCCTCGCGGGAAGGGGGGCCTCGCAAAAAAATTACTTTTTTATTACTTTTTTTTATTATTTTTTTTTATTTTTTTTATTTTTTTTTTGCGAGGCCCCCCTTCCCGCGAGGCCCTTTTTCATCACAGACCTAAAATCTAGTTTTGCTTATATGCTTATATATTTCACATTAGACACGTTTGTAGAATGTGTCTGACTTGTTCCTGGGTCTGCAGTCCTGCAGCTGCAGACATACTCACTATTGGAGCTCAGCCTCTGGGGTTCTGCAGCAGCATTGGTTTCAACGAAGGGAGTGGTTTTACTTACATCATGTGTAGACAGTGTAGTACGCCGGTCGCCGGCGTGGCAGCGTGAGTCGGCTGCGTTTGACATTTTCGCGCGTGCAGCTTTTGACTATGCTTAGTTATACCAGCCAAGACGAAGAAAGAGGTCGGTCATTATCAGTCGGTCGGTCACCAAGGAACGTTGACGAAAGGCCTCTCGCTAGCGGGACAAATGGCCGGAGCCTTTCATGGTATAGCCATGATGTCGGCTAGTAGCTAGCTTAGCTAAATGCTAACTAGCGTTAGCTAACCTATTCAGAGGAGCGAGGCGAGGCGAGTGGATGTCTTTTCAAAAGAAGGAGAAGAGAACTTGTGACAATACGCCGAAAGGTGTCCAGTCTGCCGGAAAGTACTCGAAGAAGAAGAAGAAGAAATTACACCGTGGGGCCAAGAAAGTCTCCTTCCACGTTGATACTGCGTTATGGTGAGTCAACCTATGATTATATACCCGCCGTGGACCTGAGTCACCTGACCCTATCTCTCTTTCTCTCTCTCTCTGGAGCCAAACTGGTCGACTAGCTAATACTACTAGTAGCTAACTGTGTGAGCTAACTGTTAGCCAGTTAGCTGTTTAGCGTCAGCTGGGAACGTTCGTTTGATGCTATCAGTTAGCCTTGAGAATAGCAGGCCCTTTGACAGAAGATGTAGTCGGGCCTGCACCATGACAAGGCTCTGGCCATAGCTTCTTTTTGTCCCGCCAGCGAAGGCCTTTCGTCAACGTGGAGACCTGTGTTGCGGCCTTTCGCCCTGCGTTCCTCGTGCAGGTAACTTGGATTAATGAAAATGTCATGAGCATTACCCCACTCTTCCTTCCTTCCCCTCCCGAATGTTTTGTTAATAACGATGTTTTTTTCCAGGCAAAACATATGCTACTTCACAACATTTGGAGATACGACATGTGCTGTGTGTGAATGGTCGTTTGTGTAGCTTGGGTAGCGTTGGGCCATTGGCCAAAGCTGTGTGTGGCCTGGTGTCACAGTACCTGGCTAGCCTATTTAGCTGATGTCGGCCATTGGCTCCTTGCTGCTTTGGTTTCTCTGGTATACCCTCTTCTTGTTGGATTTAAGTGTTGATCTTTGTCCTTTTGAATCTGTCATACATGCTCTAGTCTCTCTCTAACACACACACACATGACAAACACACATGTTCTCTCTCTCTCTCTCTCTCTCTCTCTCTTTCTCGATGGCTAGGCTGTGCTCAAGGATCTTCAGTCACAGTGCTCAGGTATTCTGCCACTGTGTACTCTCTGTTTAGGGCCAAATAGCATTTCAATTTCTTTCCAATGTGTCTCTCTCTCTCTCTCTCTCTCTCTCTCTCTCTCTCTTGGATTTAAGTGTTGATCTTTGTCCTTTTGAATCTGTCATACATGCTCTAGTCTCTCTCTAACACACACATGATAGTTTTAATTCATTGATCTGATGTCAATATCTTATATATCTTCAGGCTGTACACTATGGTCTCTGTGTCTCTATGTAGACACAGGGCCCCGTGAAACAGTACTGGCAGAAACATTGTCTCTGTCTCTATGTAGACACAGGGCCCCGTGAAACAGTACTGGACACAGGTGCAAGATCAGTATCAGAAGCATGCAAAAACCCACACACACACCAGCACACACACACACACACACACACAAGCATACAGCACACAGACATCCATGCATACACACAGAGAGACATACACAAACCCCCCCGTTTTTTGTTCGAGAGTGTCAGCTAGACATGCAAACTCATGTCTCTCACTTTAACACACACACAAGCATACAGCACACAGACATCCATGCATACACACAGAGACACATACACACACCATTCTGATAAGGAGAGCGGAGGAATACAGCCCCTCCTTTTACTCTGCTCCCCATCTAAGATCCTTTGTCCTCAAACTGTGACATGACAGCTATCAATCATCAAGTCAGAAAAGAGGTTGGCCTATGTACTACTGTATAAAAATGTGTGGCTGTCTGTCGTCAAGGACCATTCTGCGGGTGTGCTCAAGCAGGTGGTCCGGATTGAAGAGCTATCCTTCCTGTGTTCTCTGTGTACTCTGTGTACAACATTTTTCCCCCACCTGACTCCATCCCTCCCACCCCTTTTACTGCCTTCGCCCCAGTTGACTCCTCCTTCATCATGGACCTCATGACTACCTCCAAGACCACTACCTGCTCCCTTGACCCCCTACCCACTACTCTCACCAAAGCCTGCCTCCCTGCTCTCATCCCCCACCTCACCGCCCTTTTCAACCAGTCACTATCCCTAGGCCACGTCCCCTCCCCCTACAAACTCGCCGCTGTCACCCCTGTCCTCAAAAAACCCACTCTCGACCCATCCACCCTCTCCAACTACCGCCCCATATCCAATCTTCCTTTTTTCTCAAAAACACTGGAACGTATTGCTGCCTCCCAACTCCACTCCCATCTCCAGTCCAACACCCTATATGAACCCCTTCAGTCTGGCTTCCGTCCCGCTCACAGCACCGAAACTGCACTGGTAAAGGTCATCAACGACCTCCTCATCTCCGCTGACTCCGGTGCCCTCAACATCCTGATCCTACTCGATCTCAGTGCAGCCTTTGACACAGTGTGTCACTCCATCCTCCTCCAAAGGCTGCACCAACTGGGTGTTGAGGGCACAGCACTTGACTGGTTCTCCTCCTACCTCACTGACAGACACCAATTCATCTCCCTCTCCGGCCACACCTCCCCCCCCTCCCCAGTCACACAGGGGGTCCCCCAAGGCTCAGTCCTTGGCCCCCTGCTCTTCATCTGCTACATTCTCCCCCTTGGTCACATCATCCGCAAATACCACCTCAACTTCCACTGTTACGCTGACGACACCCAAATATACATCAGTACACAATCCCCCCACAGCCCACCCCTCAGTCACATTGAATCATGCATCACCGAACTCCAAACTTGGATGACCCACAACTTCCTCAAACTGAACAGTGACAAGACTGAACTCCTCATCATTGGCACCAAAACCACCCTCACCAGATCCGGACCCATCACACTCACCATCAACGACTCCACCATCACCCCCCCCCCCCTAGTCCGCAACCTTGGTGTCCTCCTTGACCCCACCCTCTCATTTGACCCCCACGTCCGCTCCATCGTCAAAACATCCTACTTTCACCTCCGCAACATCGCAAAAATCCGTCACTGCCTCTCCCCCCCCGCTGCTGAATCCCTCATTCACGCCTTCATCTCCTCCCGCCTGGACTACTGCAACTCCCTCCTCACTGGTATCACCTCCCGCTCCCTCCATAAACTGCAAATGGTCCAAAATTCAGCCGCCCGCCTCCTCACTAACACCCGGTCCCGCGAACACATCACTCCTGTCCTCCACTCCCTCCACTGGCTCCCGATCAAACACCGCATTAACTTCAAAACACTACTCCTCACCTTCAAAGCCCTCCACAGCCTGGCCCCCCCCTACCTGACTGATCTCCTTCTCCCCTACCGCCCAACCCGTTCCCTCCGGTCCTCCTCCACTGCCTCCCTCACTGTCCCGACATCCAAGCTCAAAAACTTCGGAGATCGGGCCTTCTCTCGCACTGCACCCCGACTCTGGAACTCCCTCCCCCAGTCCATCAGAGACTCCCCTACACTCTCCACCTTCAAAGCTCGCCTCAAAACCCACCTGTTCTCCCTTGCCTTCAACCCCCCCCACCCCTAAACCCCCCCCTCCCCTCCAACCTGATCGATATGTCTCTAGTCTTTTTTTTTGTGCCATCAGGCTGTCTCCCCCGTTCCCCCCATGGTCTCATGTTCCTTTGTTTTGTTTCTTTGTTGTTTTGTTTTGTTTCTTTGCTTTCGCCTCTTTGTTTGTACCCCTGCTCCCGACTACTGTCAGCGACTTCGGGTTATTGAGAAGCGCTATATAAATTAAATGAATTATTATTATTATTATTACTTCGAGATAAAAACCTTGCAGGCATCTGACTTCAGACTCAACTTGTGTCTCACCGCTTCATTCAATAAAAGAACTCAGGTTACATTATTGAGGAGGCCAGTGACAGTATTTCCTTTCACACACACATGACAAACACACATGTTCTCTCTCTCTCTCTCTCTCTTTCTAACACACACAGTCTGCCTATGGCGGCCTTTCTCGATGGCTAGGCTGTGCTCAAGGATCTTCAGTCACAGTGCTCAGGTATTCTGCCACTGTGTACTCTCTGTTTAGGGCCAAATAGCATTTCAATTTCTTTCCAATGTGTCTCTCTCTCTCTCTGTACACTGTATATTGACTGTAGAACGGGAGCTCTCTCTCGCTCTCTCTTTTGCTATATGTTGACTGTATCATGCCCCGCCTCGGGCAGCGCTATTATTTAAGAATATGTTGACTGTATAAAAAAAAAAAATATATATATATATATATATATATATAATTTTTTATTTTTATTTTTTTTACCTTTGGGGGGGGGGGGGGGGGGGCTCGCGTTAAATCTCGCACAGGGCCTCGCATTTCTCCCAGGCGGCCCTGGGTACAATACAGTACGGCTCAATACACACAATTGTTAAGGGGATGCAGACCAGAGAAAGAGTTTCGTCTTGTTTACATCAGGGTCCCCCATTTTCAATTCATGACATTTATGATGAAAGTCTTTCTCTGGTCTGCATCCCCTTAACAATTGTATGTATTGAGCTGTACTGTACTGTACCCATTCTGCAATCTGTTAATAAACTTTTCAATCAATCAATCAATCAATGACATACACAACATACAGATATAAGAATCTAATCGAATCATCTAAACTAATCTAATCATTACATTTAAGACATGCATGACATAGCACCTGAAGCCTGTGCTATTAAACCAGGAAGTGCAGCACTGTTGATAAGGCTGTCAGCACTGCAGTAGAGCCACTCAGTGCCCTGCGCTGCAAAGAGTGAACACAAAACGCTCATGGACCCGCGGTCTCATGTTGACTATTGTGTTGTTCGTTGGATTCGTTTTTGAGCTCAAAACGCACACGGACCGCGGTCTCATGCTGACTGATCAGTGATCGCTTGTCTTGTCGCGCTGTGTGTCAGACTCTGGATGCTTTAGACACCCGCCCACCTCCACCTCTGATTGGCTTACCATGACATTGTATTCAACCTCAGCCAATCGTCAGCATGTATGCTTGGCTCGCGCACTGTCCACTAAACAAGGAAGAACATATTATTGCCTCTCGGCGCAGAGATATGTCTGATGAAAGAAACAGGTTCATTCATAGTAACGCGCCGCATTTTTTTGTAGTAACGGTAACGACGTTATTAAGATTGGAAGAGTTAATCCTTACTCGTTACTGAAAAACCGAACGGCGTTAGTAAGAAGTTACTTATAGTGCCGTTATTCCCATCACTGCACCTCACACAGCAGTAGGATGCAGGGTTACAGCCATCTGAACATTCAAGAGGGGGTGTGTCTAAAACTTAACCCTCCAGTCACCCTTGTCGCAATTCTCTGCAAATAGCCTTTTTTTCATGTGTGTTTGTGGATAGCGTTGGCTATATTTTATGTATATGCCAGGAAAGTATCTCAGTATCACATCTTTGACTCACGTTACAATAATCCATATATTTATTTTTTTCAAAAATCACTATTAAGCGTGTGGCATAAAAGTGTCACGCCATCCACTAGGGCTGGGCAATTAATCGAAATAAAATCGCGATCTCGATTCATAGACCTATGCAATCTCATTTCTAAATTATGAAGATATTTTTTATTAAAAAAGATTAAAAAAAGTTAAGTTTTTTAAATGATGACGATTCTGACTTGAGTTATTTTGTATGTTACAATAGACTTTTAAGTTTAAGTCAAGCACTTTCATATATGTTATGTTTAAGTTTAAGTCAAGCACTTTGATATGTTATGTTGTCTGTTTAAGAAAGAGTGCAATCAATTATTTTATTGAAAAAATAAGAATCGTGTGAGAGAATCGTGATCTCAATTCTTAGAGAGAAAAATCGTGATTCACATTTGAGCAAGAATCGCCCAGCCCTACAGTACCATCCACCCTAGTTGCAGAAATGAACAGGTTAATGCATGTGTGCGTGCGTGTGTGTGTGTGTGTGTGTCTGGCTTTGACCCCAGCCTGGCTGACTATTCTGCCCAGAGACCCAGATGCAGGTGCAGATGCAAGTTTCAAGTTTGTTTATTTGTTTATGCACCTGAAGTGAAACAAAACCCCCCACACTAAGCACTCCCTGGGCCATGCTCTAGGGCAGGGGTCAGCAACCTTTACTATCAAAAGAGCCATTCCCCCCTGGCCCCCTCCCACAAACTAAAATTCATCTGGAGCCACAACACCAATTTACCCTTAAAATGAAGATAACAGTGTATAACGTTTTATATATAGTTATCCCCAAGCATACCCCATATTTAGCATAAATGTTCACGTTTAACCATTGGAGGGGCACCAATAGGGCATGTCCTCTAATTTTCTCCACTCAAAAGGGCACTTTTGCGTGACATTATTTAACCGTCGGGGCACATGGTCAAGTTTAGACCATTGGAAGGGCACCAATGGGCACGTCCTCTCATTTTCAACACTCAAAAAGGGCATTTTAGCGCGATGTTTTCAACTGTGGGGGCACATGGTCACGTTTAACCATTAGAGGGGCACCAATAGGGCACGTCCTCTAATTTCTTTCACTCAAAAGGGCACTTTTGCGTGATATTATTTAACCGTGGGGCACATGGTCAAGTTTAGACCATTGGAAGAGCACCAATAGGGCACACCTTCTAATTTTTCGCCACTCAAAAGGGCACTTTAGCGCGCATTTTTCAACCGTGGGGGCACCAATAGGGCACATCCTCTCATTTCTTTCACTCAAAAGGGCACTTAAGTGCGCGTTTTTCAACCGTGGGGGCACCAATAGGGCACATCGTCTAATTTCTTTCACTCAAAAGGGCACTTTAGCGCACGTTTTTCAACCGTGGGGGCACCAATAGGGCACATCCTCTAATTTCATTCACTCAAAAGGGCACTTAAGCGCGCATTTTTCAACCGTGGGGGCACCAATAGGGCACATAATGTGAAGGGTAATTTCACATCCTCCTCCTCCTCCTCCTCCTCCTCCTCCTCCTCCTCCTCCTCCACCCCCTCCTCCTCCTCCTCCCCCCCCCCCTCCACCTCCTCCTCCCCCTTCTCTCTTTGTGAAGTCATGATTTCTGTTTAAAGACAGGGCACCCATTCATCTGGCCTGATAAGTTTGTCAAGGTCAGCGCCGGCTAGAAGCCCTTTTTGGAGCCTCCCAAGAATGCATCGAAGGAGGCGTCTCTATTCCACTGTGTTAAAACACATGACACTTTTGCTTTTTGTCACTTTCACTCTGACAGACCTGTGAATATACACTCTGACAGACTGAAAGTCCGTCCGTATGGGCGTACTGTATTATTTTCTTTTCCAATAAACCTGTATTGTATTCCTTTAACGTGAGTCTCTTTCTGCTCCTGTTTTATTATTTCAGAATATCTAATTCGCAGTGTGACACTGTTTTAGGCTGCTGGATGTCCGTGGAGAACCTGGTGGTTTGCACTCTGATTTAAGGCCAATCTCTTGTCTCTGTATTTCATTTAACCATCCCTAGAGACGTCAAAAATCCACCACATTCTTGGTGTCTGAAGCGGGGATGCCAACCGATCCTGCCGGTGCAGACGGGCTCTTCATCGCTCTACAACACAGCCACGTCTGGGACAGTGAGGAATTGTCTGTCTGCATCGGCTGGTCGGGACGGCATTCCACGGGCATTACATGCAGCGTCGCGGCGAGTTAGGTAAGCAGGAGTGGGGGGGGGGCCGTCTGAATGTAATACTATCTGTGTTAAGATAAGATAAGCTACATACGTGACACTGCGAGAAGCTCAACTTTGTGTGGGCTTTGGTCACTATCTGTGTTAAGATAAGCTACATACGTGACACTGCGAGAAGCTCAACTTTGATATGGGCTTTGGTCACTATCTGTGTTATTGATTACATACGTGACACTGCGAGAAGCTCAACTTTGATGTGGGCTTTGGTCACTATCTGTGTTAAGCTACATACGTGACACTGCGAGAAGCTCAACTTTGATGTGGGCTTTGGTCACTATCTGTGTTAAGATAAGATAAGCTACATACGTGACACTGCGAGAAGCTCAACTTTGATGTGGGCTTTGGTCACTATCTGTGTTAAGATAAGATAAGCTACATACGTGACACTGCGAGAAGCTCAACTTTGATGTGGGCTTTGGTCACTATCTGTGTTAAGCTACATACGTGACACTGCGAGAAGCTCAACTTTGATGTGGGCTTTGGTCACTATCTGTGTTAAGCTACATACGTGACACTGCGAGAAGCTCAACTTTGATGTGGGCTTTGGTCACTATCTGTGTTAAGCTACATACGTGACACTGCGAGAAGCTCAACTTTGATGTGGGCTTTGGTCACTATCTGTGTTAAGATAAGATAAGCTACATACGTGACACTGCGAGAAGCTCAACTTTGATGTGGGCTTTGGTCACTATCTGTGTTAAGATAAGATAAGCTACATACGTGACACTGCGAGAAGCTCAACTTTGATGTGGGCTTTGGTCACTATCTGTGTTAAGCTACATACGTGACACTGCGAGAAGCTCAACTTTGATGTTTTGGTCACTATCTGTGTTATTGATTATGTATGTGACAATGCGATAAGTTCAAGGCTTTGGTCACTATCTGTGTTTATCTCTATCATGCTTTTCCAATGTTATACCTGCTCTGCCACTGCACAGCAGTTAGGCATTTTTTTATTTATTTTTTGGCCTCTATTCCAAGCACTTTTGAATATAAGTGCTATTCAAATGTTCTAAATTCCATAGACACTGTCTTATACAGCTTATTGAGGCACTTGTCTTTCCGCCATCACAGCGTTTGTAATACCAGTGTCCTAAAGTTGGATTTGTCATTCCTTTTGATATTTGATTGCATGTTACAACTTGTAACCCCTGGTGGTCACTATTTCCACATGTTTCAACTTGGGCGACAGCTAACTGTAAACAGTTTTTTTCCCCTTTGTTTCCAGCCAGTACAACTATGAGGGATATCCAGACATGTAACACACTGACCATGTTTGAAATTGTTGTTGTTTTTTTTGTGTTTGATTTCTTTTCCTTTGGCCGGCGCAATCTCATTAACGCGACGCATGACATCCAAGATGCAGTATTAATCAATGCTGTCGAACTCAGATCTATGGAATGTGAGGGGGAGGATGGTGCGTTTCTCTCAGCGCAGGAGAAAGAAGATAACGAATATGCACCAGGGCCGTACTTCCCACTGCAGGGCCACGCTGTCCCTGGGCAACCACACCACCTAGGGGCCCCATCTCCACCGGCACACCAGCCACCATACCCATATGAACCCGCGGAGGACGACGACAACCTAATCAGGTTCAGTCCCAAGTCCAACAGGAACCGCCTGCTCAACATCTCGCATGATATGGCAACACCACAGCAGGGCCGGTGCTACGGAAGCGGGGCCCAGGGATCAGTGGAGGCCCTGGGAGGGCAACTGGGACAGGAACTCCAGCTAAGCTCCCTGTGCAATAGCCCCGCCCTGCCACGAAGATAAGAACGCATCGCTGCTGGGATCCACAGGAACCCCTACCACGCACCCCAGTCGGCAATACAAGCCCTTTTGCACCTGGTATGCTGCTGTATTCAACTATGGGGAGATGACTGCTACTCTACTCAACGGCATCCAGCCTCCTTGCAACAAATATATATCGTTCTGTGTGTGAAGGAGTGGGAAGACACCTGACTGCTACTGTACTCAACGGCATCCAGCCTCCTTACAACAGATATATCGTTCTGTGTGTGAAGGAGTGGGAAGACACCTGACTGCTACTGTACTCAACGGCATCCAGCCTCCTTACAACAGATATATCGTTCTGTGTGTGAAGGAGTGGGAAGACACCTGACTGCTACTGTACTCAACGGCATCCAGCCTCCTTACAACAGATATATCGTTCTGTGTGTGAAGGAGTGGGAAGACACCTGACTGCTACTGTACTCAACGGCATCCAGCCTCCTTGCAACAGATATATCGTTCTGTGTGTGAAGGAGTGGGGAAGACACCTGACTGCTACTGTAGTCCACTGTGACTGCTACTGAGAATGACAACAAGGGAAGCCAGTGTGCATATTAAAAAGTCAAATTTCTGATTTAGATATGGGTACATATTCAGAGTTTGAAAATACTACTTATATTAAGACTGCCATTTTATTTTATTTGTTCTTTGTTTCCTATTAACTGCTGTCGGCGCTTCGGGTCACTGAGAAGCGCTTTATAAGGCGCCAGCGACCAATCTGTCCCCGGCCTGGGACTCCTCCCCTTTTCAATTTGCACCTGAACTTTTTTCCCCCTCTTCTTTCTTTCTCAAGAGTTATTGTTCTACCTTATTATGTTTTAAAAAAAAAAAATTTATTGTACCTAAGGATGCAACATTTTGCAATTACCTGCTTGGAATTATCGTCCTACTTAGCCAAGTATGACATTATGATGTATTAATGTTGATTGATTTGATGTTCTGCATGGTGTCTTGAGACTGTGGTTTAGTGATATTGATGGTTGAAATTACCAGGATGTGCCAAAAATGGCACAAAGTGGGGAATGTGAAGGGTAATTTCACATCCTCCTCCTCCTCCTCCTCCTCCTCCTCCTCCTCCTCCTCCTCCACCCCCTCCTCCTCCTCCTCCCCCCCCCCCTCCACCTCCTCCTCCCCCTTCTCTCTTTGTGAAGTCATGATTTCTGTTTAAAGACAGGGCACCCATTCATCTGGCCTGATAAGTTTGTCAAGGTCAGCGCCGGCTAGAAGCCCTTTTTGGAGCCTCCCAAGAATGCATCGAAGGAGGCGTCTCTATTCCACTGTGTTAAAACACATGACACTTTTGCTTTTTGTCACTTTCACTCTGACAGACCTGTGAATATACACTCTGACAGACTGAAAGTCCGTCCGTATGGGCGTACTGTATTATTTTCTTTTCCAATAAACCTGTATTGTATTCCTTTAACGTGAGTCTCTTTCTGCTCCTGTTTTATTATTTCAGAATATCTAATTCGCAGTGTGACACTGTTTTAGGCTGCTGGATGTCCGTGGAGAACCTGGTGGTTTGCACTCTGATTTAAGGCCAATCTCTTGTCTCTGTATTTCATTTAACCATCCCTAGAGACGTCAAAAATCCACCACAATCCTCTAATTTCTTTCACTCAAAAGGGCACTTAAGCACACGTTTTTCGACCGTGGGGGCACCAGGGGGGGCCCCCCCTGCCCCCCCCCTGAGTCCGCCAGTGCATACAGCAAGTTAAGGGGGAAGGGCTGAGGATCTACAGTATTTGCTAGTCATGCCTCCGTTGTAGACAAAGCCGTCTGAAGTCCGCTGTGATGCCGTCGTTCTAATGCATTCTCCTCTGCTCCTCCGCTATTATCTCTGCTAATTTCATTTCTTCGTTTTCAGAGGAGAAAAGTGATTTAGCGTCACAAGTGTGTGCTTGTGTCCTCTTTCAAGTAATTGCTGACTTGCATAACGTGCTTTTCTTCTCTCCTAATGAGGCTCTCATATCAAAATTGGATTTCAATGCTCTGCTGGCGGAGTTAATGATTGACTGATGCGGCTGTCCTGTTCTGCCGGGGCCAGTAATGTAATGACAGTGTAACGGTGAGAACCACAGTCACCGGCCCTCTGTCTCTCTTCGGGAAGTCTCAGGGACCCACAAACGACAGAACCCTGTGGGGGAACAGGTTGGGGGGGAGGGGAGGGGGGGCGGTGGACTAGATTTGTGACCTGTGTCAGTCCGGATGAGAGGGTTTTGAGTTTTTCAATTTTCTCAAAAAAAATAAACGCTATCACTCCGGAGGGGACTGCTCCGTCCGCCGTGTGGCCTGTCCCAGCTTTTGTAGTGCCCTCCGTGTTCGTCGTGGCTGGTGACACGGGGGGGAGCTCGCGGGGGGAGGGGGAGGGGGGGTGTCAGGCCCCCCCGGCGCGGAGAGACCCGTCTGTCGGGCGGCGCAGCAGGCTTCATAGGACACACGCTGGCTGCTCTGAACCACGATAACTGGCTGCTCTGAACCCGTCTGGCTGGTCAGAAAGGGGCCTTAACAGCTCCTCTTGTTGCCATGGCGATGCACAGTACATTGATCCGGTAGGTGCAAAAGCCGGTGCAGTGTGTGGAACCGGCGGTCTAGTTTTTTACGCTATACTCCTGAATGTATCTGTAATACAAAATGAAGGCAGAGAGACTGTGTGCCGTGTTTGTGGTGTGCATGTGTCACTGATGTGCATGTGTAACTATTCACCGTGTAATTGCCTGTTGTGTGACTTGAGCAAGTGATTTTTATTCGATAATTGTTTGTTTCAGTGTTTTACTCTGTTGTTTTGTGTTTTTTACGGAGCGGTGATGTAATGTGGAGCCGTGGCTTCTTCTCTATGGAACACAGGGGGTGTGGCTTCTGCTCTATGGAACACAGGGGGTGTGGCTTATTCTCTATGGAACACAGGGGGTGTGGCTTCTGCTCTATGGAACACAGGGGGTGTGGCTGCTTCTCTATGGAACACAGGGGGTGTGGCTTCTGCTCTATGGAACACAGGGGGTGTGGCTGCTTCTCTATGGAACACAGGGGGTGTGGCCTCTTCTCTATGGAACACAGGGGGTGTGGCTGCTGCTCTATGGAACACAGGGGGTGTGGCTGCTGCTCTATGGAACACAGGGGGTGTGGCTGCTTCTCTATGGAACACAGGGGGTGTGGCTTCTGCTCTATGGAACACAGGGGGTGTGGCTTCTTCTCTATGGAACACAGGGGATGTGGCTGCTTCTCTATGGAACACAGGGGGTGTAGCTGCTTCTCTATGGAACACAGGAGGTGTAGCTGCTTCTCTATGGAACACAGGGGGTGTGGCTTCTTCTCTATGGAACACAGGGGGTGTGGCTGCTTCTCTATGGAACACAGGGGGTGTGGCTTCTGCTCTATGGAAGACAGGGGGTGTGGCTTCTGCTCTATGGAACACAGGGGGTGTGGCTTATTCTCTATGGAACACAGGGGGTGTGGCTTCTGCTCTATGGAACACAGGGGTGTGGCTTCTGCTCTATGGAACACAGGGGGTGTGGCTTCTTCTCTATGGAACACAGGGGGTGTGGCTTCTTCTCTATGGAACACAGGGGGTGTGGCTGCTTCTCTATGGAACACAGGGGGTGTGGCCTCTTCTCTATGGAACACAGGGGGTGTGGCTGCTTCTCTATGGAACACAGGGGGTGTGGCTTCTGCTCTATGGAACACAGGGGGTGTGGCTGCTTCTCTATGGAACACAGGGGGTGTAGCTGCTTCTCTATGGAACACAGGAGGTGTAGCTGCTTCTCTATGGAACACAGGGGGTGTGGATTCTGCTCTATGGAAGACAGGGGGTGTGGCTTCTGCTCTATGGAAGACAGGGGGTGTGGCTTCTTCTCTATGGAACACAGGGGGTGTGGCTGCTGCTCTATGGAACACAGGGGGTGTGGCTTCTTCTCTATGGAACACAGGGGGTGTGGCTTCTGCTCTATGGAACACAGGGGGTGTGGCTTCTGCTCTATGGAAGACAGGGGGTGTGGCTTCTTCTCTATGGAACACAGGGGGTGTGGCTGCTGCTCTATGGAACACAGGGGGTGTGGCTTCTTCTCTATGGAACACAGGGGGTGTGGCTTCTGCTCTATGGAACACAGGGGGTGTGGCTTCTGATCTATGGAACACAGGGGGTGTGGCTTCTTCTCTATGGAACACAGGGGGGTGGCTGCTTCTCTATGGAACACAGGGGGTGTGGCTGGTTCTCTATGGAACACAGGAGGTGTAGCTGCTTCTCTATGGAACACAGGGGGTGTGGCTTCTTCTCTATGGAACACAGGGGGTGTAGCTGCTGCTCTATGGAACACAGGGGGTGTGGCTTCTGCTCTATGGAAGACAGGGGGTGTGGCTTCTGCTCTATGGAAGACAGGGGGTGTGGCTTCTGCTCTATGGAACACAGGAGGTGTGGCTTCTGCTCTATGGAAGACAGGGGGTGTGGCTTCTACTCTATGGAACACAGGGGGTTTGGCTTCTTCTCTATGGAACACAGGGGGTGTGGCTTCTTCTCTATGGAACACAGGGGGTGTAGCTGCTTCTCTATGGAACACAGGGGGTGTGGCATCTGCTCTATGGAACACAGGGGGTGTGGCTAGTTCTCTATGGAACACAGGGGGTGTGGCTTCTTCTCTATGGAACACAGGGGGTGTGGCTGCTGCTCTATGGAACACAGGGGATGTGGCTTCTGCTCTATGGAACACAGGGGGTGTGGCTGCTTCTCTATGGAACACAGGTGGTGTGGCCTCTTCTCTATGGAACACAGGGGGTGTAGCTGCTTCTCTATGGAACACAGGGGGTGTGGCTTCTTCTCTATGGAACACAGGGGGTGTAGCTGCTGCTCTATGGAACACAGGGGGTGTGGCTTCTGCTCTATGGAACACAGGGAGTGTGGCTTCTTCTCTATGGAACACAGGGGTGTGGCTTCTGCTCTATGGAACACAGGGGGTGTGGCTTCTTCTCTATGGAACACAGGGGGTGTGGCTTCTTCTCTATGGAACACAGGGGGTGTGCCTTCTTCTCTATGGAACACAGGGGGTGTGGCTTTTTCTCTATGGAAGGCAGGGGGTGTGGCTTCGTCTCTATGGAACACAGGGGGTGTGGCTTCTGCTCTATGGAACACAGGGGGTGTGGCTTCTGCTCTATGGAACACAAGGTGTGTGGCTTCTTCTCTATGGAACACAGGGGGTGTGGCTTCTTCTCTATGGAACACAGGGGGTGTGGCTGCTTCTCTATGGAACACAGGGGGTGTGGCTTCTGCTCTATGGAAGACAGGGGGTGTGGCTTCTGCTCTATGGAACACATGGGGTGTGGCTTCTTCTCTATGGAACACAGGGGGTGTGGCTTCTTCTCTATGGAACACAGGGGGTGTGACTGCTTATCTATGGAACACAGGGGGTGTGGCTTCTGCTCTATGGAACACAGGGGGTGTGGCTTCTGCTCTATGGAACAAAGGGGGTGTGGCTGCTTCTCTATGGAACACAGGGGGTGTAGCTGCTTCTCTATGGAACACAGGGGGTGTGGCTTCTGCTCTATGGAACACAGGGGTGTGGCTGCTTCTCTATGGAACACAGGGGGTGTAGCTGCTTCTCTATGGAACACAGGGGGTGTGGCTTCTGCTCTATGGAAGACAGGGGGTGTGGCTTCTGCTCTATGGAAGCCAGGGGGTGTGGCTTCTTCTCTATGGAACACAGGGGGTGTGGCTGCTGCTCTATGGAACACAGGGGGTGTGGCTTCTTCTCTATGGAACACAGGGGGTGTGGCTTCTGCTCTATGGAACACAGGGGGTGTGGCTTCTGCTCTATGGAAGACAGGGGGTGTGGCTTCTTCTCTATGGAACACAGGGGGTGTGGCTTCTTCTCTATGGAACACAGGGGGTGTGGCTGCTTCTCTATGGAACACAGGGGTGTGGCTGCTTCTCTATGGAACACAGGAGGTGTAGCTGCTTCTCTATGGAACACAGGGGGTGTGGCTTCTTCTCTATGGAACACAGGGGGTGTAGCTGCTGCTCTATGGAACACAGGGGGTGTGGCTTCTGCTCTATGGAAGACAGGGGGTGTGGCTTCTGCTCTATGGAAGACAGGGGGTGTGGCTTCTTCTCTATGGAACACAGGGGGTGTGGCTGCTGCTCTATGGAACACAGGGGTGTGGCTTATTCTCTATGGAACACAGGGGGTGTGGCTTCTGCTCTATGGAACACAGGGGGTGTGGCTTCTGCTCTATGGAAGACAGGGGGTGTGGCTTCTTCTCTATGGAACACAGGGGGTGTGGCTTCTTCTCTATGGAACACAGGGGGTGTGGCTTCTTCTCTATGGAACACAGGGGGTGTAGCTGCTTCTCTATGGAACACAGGGGGTGTGGCTTCTGCTCTATGGAACACAGGGGGTGTGGCTAGTTCTCTATGGAACACAGGGGGTGTGGCTTCTTCTCTATGGAACACAGGGGGTGTGGCTTCTGCTCTATGGAAGACAGGGGGTGTGGCTTCTGCTCTATGGAATACAGGGGGTGTGGCTTCTTCTCTATGGAACACAGGGGGTGTGGCTGCTGCTCTATGGAACACAGGGGGTGTGGCTTCTTCTCTATGGAACACAGGGGGTGTGGCTTCTGCTCTATGGAACACAGGGGATGTGGCTTCTGCTCTATGGAACACAGGGGTGTGGCTGCTTCTCTATGGAACACAGGTGGTGTGGCCTCTTCTCTATGGAACACATGGGGTGTAGCTGCTTCTCTATGGAACACAGGGGGTGTGGCTTCTTCTCTATGGAACACAGGGGGTGTAGCTGCTGCTCTATGGAACACAGGGGGTGTGGCTTCTGCTCTATGGAACACAGGGGGTGTGGCTTCTTCTCTATGGAACACAGGGGTGTGGCTTCTGCTCTATGGAACACAGGGGGTGTGGCTTCTTCTCTATGGAACACAGGGGGTGTGGCTTCTTCTCTATGGAACACAGGGGGTGTGCCTTCTTCTCTATGGAACACAGGGGGTGTGGCTTTTTCTCTATGGAAGGCAGGGGGTGTGGCTTCGTCTCTATGGAACACAGGGGGTGTGGCTTCTGCTCTATGGAACACAGGGGGTGTGGCTTCTGCTCTATGGAACACAAGGTGTGTGGCTTCTTCTCTATGGAACACAGGGGGTGTGGCTTCTTCTCTATGGAACACAGGGGGTGTGGCTGCTTCTCTATGGAACACAGGGGGTGTGGCTTCTGCTCTATGGAAGACAGGGGGTGTGGCTTCTGCTCTATGGAACACATGGGGTGTGGCTTCTTCTCTATGGAACACAGGGGGTGTGGCTTCTTCTCTATGGAACACAGGGGGTGTGACTGCTTATCTATGGAACACAGGGGGTGTGGCTTCTGCTCTATGGAACACAGGGGGTGTGGCTTCTGCTCTATGGAACAAAGGGGGTGTGGCTGCTTCTCTATGGAACACAGGGGGTGTAGCTGCTTCTCTATGGAACACAGGGGGTGTGGCTTCTGCTCTATGGAACACAGGGGGTGTGGCTGCTTCTCTATGGAACACAGGGGGTGTAGCTGCTTCTCTATGGAACACAGGGGGTGTGGCTTCTGCTCTATGGAAGACAGGGGGTGTGGCTTCTGCTCTATGGAACACAGGGGGTGTGGCTTCTTCTCTATGGAACACAGGGGGTGTGGCTGCTGCTCTATGGAACACAGGGGGTGTGGCTTCTTCTCTATGGAACACAGGGGGTGTGGCTTCTGCTCTATGGAACACAGGGGGTGTGGCTTCTGCTCTATGGAAGACAGGGGGTGTGGCTTCTTCTCTATGGAACACAGGGGGTGTGGCTGCTGCTCTATGGAACACAGGGGGTGTGGCTTCTTCTCTATGGAACACAGGGGGTGTGGCTTCTTCTCTATGGAACACAGGGGGTGTGGCTGCTTCTCTATGGAACACAGGGGGTGTGGCTGCTTCTCTATGGAACACAGGAGGTGTAGCTGCTTCTCTATGGAACACAGGGGGTGTGGCTTCTTCTCTATGGAACACAGGGGGTGTAGCTGCTGCTCTATGGAACACAGGGGGTGTGGCTTCTGCTCTATGGAAGACAGGGGGTGTGGCTTCTGCTCTATGGAAGACAGGGGGTGTGGCTTCTGCTCTATGGAACACAGGATGTGTGGCTTCTGCTCTATGGAAGACAGGGGGTGTGGCTTCTGCTCTATGGAACACAGGGGGTGTGGCTGCTTCTCTATGGAACACAGGGGGTGTAGCTGCTTCTCTATGGAACACAGGGGGTGTGGCTTCTGCTCTATGGAAGACAGGGGGTGTGGCTTCTGCTCTATGGAAGACAGGGGGTGTGGCTTCTTCTCTATGGAACACAGGGGGTGTGGCTGCTGCTCTATGGAACACAGGGGGTGTGGCTTCTTCTCTATGGAACACAGGGGGTGTGGCTTCTGCTCTATGGAACACAGGGGGTGTGGCTTCTGCTCTATGGAAGACAGGGGGTGTGGCTTCTTCTCTATGGAACACAGGGGGTGTGGCTGCTGCTCTATGGAACACAGGGGGTGTGGCTTCTTCTCTATGGAACACAGGGGGTGTGGCTTCTTCTCTATGGAACACAGGGGGTGTGGCTGCTTCTCTATGGAACACAGGGGTGTGGCTGCTTCTCTATGGAACACAGGAGGTGTAGCTGCTTCTCTATGGAACACAGGGGGTGTGGCTTCTTCTCTATGGAACACAGGGGGTGTAGCTGCTGCTCTATGGAACACAGGGGGTGTGGCTTCTGCTCTATGGAAGACAGGGGGTGTGGCTTCTGCTCTATGGAAGACAGGGGGTGTGGCTTCTTCTCTATGGAACACAGGGGGTGTGGCTGCTGCTCTATGGAACACAGGGGGTGTGGCTTATTCTCTATGGAACACAGGGGGTGTGGCTTCTGCTTTATGGAACACAGGGGGTGTGGCTTCTGCTCTATGGAAGACAGGGGGTGTGGCTTCTTCTCTATGGAACACAGGGGGTGTGGCTGCTGCTCTATGGAACACAGGGGGTGTGGCTTCTTCTCTATGGAACACAGGGGGTGTGGCTTCTGCTCTATGGAACACAGGGGGTGTGGCTTCTGATCTATGGAACACAGGGTGTGTGGCTTCTTCTCTATGGAACACAGGGGGTGTGGCTTCTTCTCTATGGAACACAGGGGGGTGGCTGCTTCTCTATGGAACACAGGGGGTGTGGCTGGTTCTCTATGGAACACAGGAGGTGTAGCTGCTTCTCTATGGAACACAGGGGGTGTGGCTTCTTCTCTATGGAACACAGGGGGTGTAGCTGCTGCTCTATGGAACACAGGGGGTGTGGCTTCTGCTCTATGGAAGACAGGGGGTGTGGCTTCTGCTTTATGGAAGACAGGGGGTGTGGCTTCTGCTCTATGGAACACAGGAGGTGTGGCTTCTGCTCTATGGAAGACAGGGGGTGTGGCTTCTGCTCTATGGAACACAGGGGGTGTGGCTTCTTCTCTATGGAACACAGGGGGTGTAGCTGCTTCTCTATGGAACACAGGGGGTGTGGCTTCTGCTCTATGGAACACAGGGGGTGTGGCTAGTTCTCTATGGAACACAGGGGGTGTGGCTTCTTCTCTATGGAACACAGGGGGTGTGGCTTCTGCTCTATGGAAGACAGGAGGTGTGGCTTCTGCTCTATGGAAGACAGGGGGTGTAGCTGCTTCTCTATGGAACACAGGGGGTGTGGCTTCTTCTCTATGGAACACAGGGGGTGTAGCTGCTGCTCTATGGAACACAGGGGGTGTGGCTTCTGCTCTATGGAACACAGGGGGTGTGGCTTCTTCTCTATGGAACACAGGGGTGTGGCTTCTGCTCTATGGAACACAGGGGGTGTGGCTTCTTCTCTATGGAACACAGGGGGTGTGGCTTCTTCTCTATGGAACACAGGGGCTGTGCCTTCTTCTCTATGGAACACAGGGGGTGTGGCTTTTTCTCTATGGAAGGCAGGGGGTGTGGCTTCGTCTCTATGGAACACAGGGGGTGTGGCTTCTGCTCTATGGAACACAGGGGGTGTGGCTTCTGCTCTATGGAACACAAGGTGTGTGGCTTCTTCTCTATGGAACACAGGGGGTGTGGCTTCTTCTCTATGGAACACAGGGGGTGTGGCTGCTTCTCTATGGAACACAGGGGGTGTGGCTTCTGCTCTATGGAAGACAGGGGGTGTGGCTTCTGCTCTATGGAACACATGGGGTGTGGCTTCTTCTCTATGGAACACAGGGGGTGTGGCTTCTGCTCTATGGAACACAGGGGGTGTGACCGCTTATCTATGGAACACAGGGGGTGTGGCTTCTGCTCTATGGAACACAGGGGGTGTGGCTTCTGCTCTATGGAACAAAGGGGGTGTGGCTGCTTCTCTATGGAACACAGGGGGTGTAGCTGCTTCTCTATGGAACACAGGGGGTGTGGCTTCTGCTCTATGGAACACAGGGGGTGTGGCTGCTTCTCTATGGAACACAGGGGGTGTAGCTGCTTCTCTATGGAACACAGGGGGTGTGGCTTCTGCTCTATGGAAGACAGGGGGTGTGGCTTCTGCTCTATGGAACACAGGGGGTGTGGCTTCTTCTCTATGGAACACAGGGGGTGTGGCTGCTGCTCTATGGAACACAGGGGGTGTGGCTTCTTCTCTATGGAACACAGGGGGTGTGGCTTCTGCTCTATGGAACACAGGGGGTGTGGCTTCTGCTCTATGGAAGACAGGGGGTGTGGCTTCTTCTCTATGGAACACAGGGGGTGTGGCTGCTGCTCTATGGAACACAGGGGGTGTGGCTTCTTCTCTATGGAACACAGGGGGTGTGGCTGCTTCTCTATGGAACACAGGGGGTGTGGCTGCTTCTCTATGGAACACAGGAGGTGTAGCTGCTTCTCTATGGAACACAGGGGGTGTGGCTTCTTCTCTATGGAACACAGGGGGTGTAGCTGCTGCTCTATGGAACACAGGGGGTGTGGCTTCTGCTCTATGGAAGACAGGGGGTGTGGCTTCTGCTCTATGGAAGACAGGGGGTGTGGCTTCTGCTCTATGGAACACAGGATGTGTGGCTTCTGCTCTATGGAAGACAGGGGGTGTGGCTTCTGCTCTATGGAACACAGGGGGTGTGGCTGCTTCTCTATGGAACACAGGGGGTGTAGCTGCTTCTCTATGGAACACAGGGGGTGTGGCTTCTGCTCTATGGAAGACAGGGGGTGTGGCTTCTGCTCTATGGAAGACAGGGGGTGTGGCTTCTTCTCTATGGAACACAGGGGGTGTGGCTGCTGCTCTATGGAACACAGGGGGTGTGGCTTCTTCTCTATGGAACACAGGGGGTGTGGCTTCTGCTCTATGGAACACAGGGGGTGTGGCTTCTGCTCTATGGAAGACAGGGGGTGTGGCTTCTTCTCTATGGAACACAGGGGGTGTGGCTGCTGCTCTATGGAACACAGGGGGTGTGGCTTCTTCTCTATGGAACACAGGGGGTGTGGCTTCTTCTCTATGGAACACAGGGGGTGTGGCTGCTTCTCTATGGAACACAGGGGTGTGGCTGCTTCTCTATGGAACACAGGAGGTGTAGCTGCTTCTCTATGGAACACAGGGGGTGTGGCTTCTTCTCTATGGAACACAGGGGGTGTAGCTGCTGCTCTATGGAACACAGGGGGTGTGGCTTCTGCTCTATGGAAGACAGGGGGTGTGGCTTCTGCTCTATGGAAGACAGGGGGTGTGGCTTCTTCTCTATGGAACACAGGGGGTGTGGCTGCTGCTCTATGGAACACAGGGGGTGTGGCTTATTCTCTATGGAACACAGGGGGTGTGGCTTCTGCTCTATGGAACACAGGGGGTGTGGCTTCTGCTCTATGGAAGACAGGGGGTGTGGCTTCTTCTCTATGGAACACAGGGGGTGTGGCTGCTGCTCTATGGAACACAGGGGGTGTGGCTTCTTCTCTATGGAACACAGGGGGTGTGGCTTCTGCTCTATGGAACACAGGGGGTGTGGCTTCTGATCTATGGAACACAGGGTGTGTGGCTTCTTCTCTATGGAACACAGGGGGTGTGGCTTCTTCTCTATGGAACACAGGGGGGTGGCTGCTTCTCTATGGAACACAGGGGGTGTGGCTGGTTCTCTATGGAACACAGGAGGTGTAGCTGCTTCTCTATGGAACACAGGGGGTGTGGCTTCTTCTCTATGGAACACAGGGGGTGTAGCTGCTGCTCTATGGAACACAGGGGGTGTGGCTTCTGCTCTATGGAAGACAGGGGGTGTGGCTTCTGCTTTATGGAAGACAGGGGGTGTGGCTTCTGCTCTATGGAACACAGGAGGTGTGGCTTCTGCTCTATGGAAGACAGGGTGTGTGGCTTCTGCTCTATGGAACACAGGGGGTGTGGCTTCTTCTCTATGGAACACAGGGGGTGTAGCTGCTTCTCTATGGAACACAGGGGGTGTGGCTTCTGCTCTATGGAACACAGGGGGTGTGGCTAGTTCTCTATGGAACACAGGGGGTGTGGCTTCTTCTCTATGGAACACAGGGGGTGTGGCTTCTGCTCTATGGAAGACAGGAGGTGTGGCTTCTGCTCTATGGAAGACAGGGGGTGTAGCTGCTTCTCTATGGAACACAGGGGGTGTGGCTTCTTCTCTATGGAACACAGGGGGTGTAGCTGCTGCTCTATGGAACACAGGGGGTGTGGCTTCTGCTCTATGGAACACAGGGGGTGTGGCTTCTTCTCTATGGAACACAGGGGTGTGGCTTCTGCTCTATGGAACACAGGGGGTGTGGCTTCTTCTCTATGGAACACAGGGGGTGTGGCTTCTTCTCTATGGAACACAGGGGCTGTGCCTTCTTCTCTATGGAACACAGGGGGTGTGGCTTTTTCTCTATGGAAGGCAGGGGGTGTGGCTTCGTCTCTATGGAACACAGGGGGTGTGGCTTCTGCTCTATGGAACACAGGGGGTGTGGCTTCTGCTCTATGGAACACAAGGTGTGTGGCTTCTTCTCTATGGAACACAGGGGGTGTGGCTTCTTCTCTATGGAACACAGGGGGTGTGGCTGCTTCTCTATGGAACACAGGGGGTGTGGCTTCTGCTCTATGGAAGACAGGGGGTGTGGCTTCTGCTCTATGGAACACATGGGGTGTGGCTTCTTCTCTATGGAACACAGGGGGTGTGGCTTCTGCTCTATGGAACACAGGGGGTGTGACCGCTTATCTATGGAACACAGGGGGTGTGGCTTCTGCTCTATGGAACACAGGGGGTGTGGCTTCTGCTCTATGGAACAAAGGGGGTGTGGCTGCTTCTCTATGGAACACAGGGGGTGTAGCTGCTTCTCTATGGAACACAGGGGGTGTGGCTTCTGCTCTATGGAACACAGGGGGTGTGGCTGCTTCTCTATGGAACACAGGGGGTGTAGCTGCTTCTCTATGGAACACAGGGGGTGTGGCTTCTGCTCTATGGAAGACAGGGGGTGTGGCTTCTGCTCTATGGAACACAGGGGGTGTGGCTTCTTCTCTATGGAACACAGGGGGTGTGGCTGCTGCTCTATGGAACACAGGGGGTGTGGCTTCTTCTCTATGGAACACAGGGGGTGTGGCTTCTGCTCTATGGAACACAGGGGGTGTGGCTTCTGCTCTATGGAAGACAGGGGGTGTGGCTTCTTCTCTATGGAACACAGGGGGTGTGGCTGCTGCTCTATGGAACACAGGGGGTGTGGCTTCTTCTCTATGGAACACAGGGGGTGTGGCTTCTTCTCTATGGAACACAGGGGGTGTGGCTGCTTCTCTATGGAACACAGGGGGTGTGGCTGCTTCTCTATGGAACACAGGAGGTGTAGCTGCTTCTCTATGGAACACAGGGGGTGTGGCTTCTTCTCTATGGAACACAGGGGGTGTAGCTGCTGCTCTATGGAACACAGGGGGTGTGGCTTCTGCTCTATGGAAGACAGGGGGTGTGGCTTCTGCTCTATGGAAGACAGGGGGTGTGGCTTCTGCTCTATGGAACACAGGATGTGTGGCTTCTGCTCTATGGAAGACAGGGGGTGTGGCTTCTGCTCTATGGAACACAGGGGGTGTGGCTTCTTCTCTATGGAACACAGGGGGTGTGGCTTCTTCTCTATGGAACACAGGGGGTGTAGCTGCTTCTCTATGGAACACAGGGGGTGTCGCTCAACCTAAACGTGCATGCGCTCAACCTAAAGTGCATTCTCCCCGATCAATTAGGCATGGTGCATTTCTTATTACGTCAGGACTTCGACATTTGTGTTTGTGTCAGATTTGTGTTTGTATAGACCACATTGCTTAGCAGAGTTCAGTGATGTGAATGGAAACTGTCAAGTTGATCAACCGATTTTGAGTATCTGTAAGGGCATGGGAGCTAAATAGTTACTTTTCACAGTAACGCATTACTTTTGGGTGTAAGTAACTAGTAAAGTAACGGAGTTACTTTGAAATGAAGTAACTAGTAAAGTAACTGAGTTACTATTTTTCAGTAACTAGCACAACACTGGTTAGGTTTGAGGCTGTGAATAACAACACCAGCCAACAAACCACTGCAGATGGAGACTCAGTGTTCAGGATAACAGAACATGAGGTGAGGAGGACCGTTAAGAAAGTGAATATTAGGAAGGCAGCAGGACCGGACGGTATCATTAAAAACGCGACAAACTTCCGCCCCTATTATGACGGCAACTGTAGTCTAAGCCCTCCCCTCTGGTACTAGCTAATGGCAACTGTAATTAGTCTAGTCCGGAACCTCTCTACGTCCTCCCTCCCACCCCTCAACCCCTCCCCTCGGGGTGCTTCGGAGACACACGGACTCACGGCTAGAAGAACATGTATCAACAAATGTGCATGTTTGTATTAATTAAGGATTGTGCCATTATTACTATGCAATTGTAATAATTGTGAATGATTTCCTGTAATGAGTTGTATGTGTTGTTTTCAAGCATCCTTGACTTCCAAGGACAATAATGTAAATAAGTCATTGGCTTTTCATTCCTCTCCTTGACAAATATGTGATTGTAATGATCTGTATATGTTTTGTTGTCTAAAATAAATCAAATCAAATCCCCGGCCGCGTCCTAAAAGTCTGTACCGACCAACTAGCCCCGGTATTCACTGACATATTTAACCTGTCCTTAGAACAGGCTGTCATCCCCCACCTGTCTGAAGAAGTCCACCAGTATCCCTGTACCCAAAAAATCCAAGCCTGCTTGCCTCAACGACTACCGCCCTGTAGCTCTCACCTCCATAGCCATGAAGTGCTTTGAGAAGCTAGTGAAGGGCTACATCTGTTCCTCCCTCCCCATCAACCTGGACCCCCTGCAATTTGCATATCGCCCCAACAGGTCCACGGAGGACGCCATAGCCCATGTGCTGCACACAGCAGCATCACACCTGGACAAGAGGCAGGGGAACTATGTGAGAATGCTATTCATCGACTACAGTTTATCTGGTTAAGTTTTCAGATGACACTGTCCTTGTATCCCTACTGCAGCACTCATGGATCGTACTTCACGACTTTGTGAAATGGTGTGATGAGAATTACTTGGACCTCAATGTCTCTAAGACTAAGGACATGATAATTGACTTCAGACACAACCCCGATCATCAAGCCAGTAGTGTAGCTAGTGTAATTCACGATGAGGACATCCAGATTGTTGAATTGTACAAATACCTGGGAACTGTGTTTGACTGTAAACTGAAGTTTAACTTAAATACAGAGTCCATTGTTAAAAAAAGGTCAGCAGAGGATCTACCTGCTGAGAAAGCTGAACTCTTTTAATGTTAGTGCGAAGATCCTGAGCACTTTTTATAGTTATTTTATTGAAAGCCTCCTAACTTTTTCTTTTATCTGCTGGTTCAGTGGCCTGTCTATTAAAGATAGGAACAGCCTACAGTACATTGTGAAAGTGTGCTCCAAAATAATTGGAGTAAAACAGAGAGACCTATGTTCTCTCTGGATGGACCAGGTGGTCAAGAAGGGGACGAGCATCACTAATCAACCTCTCCACGCTCTGTCTCAGCGGTTTTCACTGTTGCCTTCTGGCCGCCGTTAGGACGTTCCACCAAGTAGGACCAACCGTTACGCCAAATCTTTTGTCCCCTCGGCTATCAGACTTTTAAACACAGACAGTAGTCATTTTAAGTAGCCTTTTACACGTAGTTGTCTGTTTTTACTTTTACTTTACTGGATTGTGTATCACATGGAATGTTGTTTTTGCCGTGCTGTCATTGAGATGTTTTGTTTTGTTTTGTTGTTTTAATTTTTTTTATTTTTTTTACTTGTTACGTGTAAAGCTACAAATATGAATTGCCCCACGCGGGATCAATAAAGTTGTCTGAATCTGAATCTGAATCTGACAGCTCAGCATTCAATACCATAGTCACTTGGAATTTCCTTAGGCGCCTAAGGAAGTAGAGGTGTTGTCGTGCCTTCTTGATAACACTGTCAATGTGTGTGGTCTACCATAGGCAACTGCACCTCCTCATCCATAACTCTCAACATAGGGGCCCCCCAGGGCTGTGTTCTGAGTCCCCTCCTCTACTTCCTGTACACACATGACTGTGTGGCACAGTGGAACAACAACACAATCATCAAATTTGCTGACGACACAGTAGTGGTGGGCCTGATCTCTGCAAACGAGGAGAGGGCCTACCTGGAAGAGGTAAAGGTTCTAGCGGGATGGTGTCAAGAGAACAGCCTCTCCCTGAACGTCAGCAAAACAAAAGAGATGATTGTGGACTTTAGAAGGTCGGGGGTCAGGGACTATAGCCCCTTCAGCATCGACGGGGCACCGGTTGAGAGAGTGAACAGTACTTTTAAGTACCTCGGAGTCCACATATCCAAGGACTTGACATGGACCACACACATTGACAGTGTTATCAAGAAGGCACGACAACACCTCTACTTCCTTAGGAAATTCCAAGTGAGTCAGAAGATCCTCAAGAACTTCTACTCATGCACAATAGAGAGCATCCTGACTGGCAATATCACCTCCTGGTTTGGGAATAGCACTGCACAAGACCGTAGCAGACTACAGAGAGTGGCCCGTTCAGCCGAATGCACAATTGGAGGGGGGCTTCCCACTCTCCAAGACTTTTACAACAAGCGCTGCATGGGTAAGGCTAAGAGAATAATCAAAGACCCCAGCCACCCAAACAACTGCCTCTTTGAACTGCTGCGGTCAGGCAAGCGATACCGGAGTCTCATGGCAAGCACAGAGAGACTCAGAAGGAGCTTCTATCCCCAGGCCATCAGGATGCTCAATGAACAATAACAAACCATCAAATACACCCACAGCACACACATCCACACGCACACACTCACTTTAAATAAACAACACACTGTAGCACCCACTTTAACCACTTTAGACACCAACACACTTTATATTTATTGGTAAGAAGATTTGCACATCAATCTTATACCTCACTGCACCTCATTGCACCTCACCACCACAAGGTGGCACCACAAGCTAAGCTATACCTCACCATTCCTACACTGTACTGTATCTGCATTGTATATACTGTACATATACTGTATATATGTATATTGAAAATTCTTGTTTTGTTTACACTTGTTTACGTACTTTCTATTTTATACTTATATTATACTTATTTTATACTATCTTTTATTTTATATAGCACACTCTCAGGAGCAAAACAGAAAGAAGCATTTCATGCAAAAGTATTCTGTATTTCTGTATGACAACTAACTTGAAACTTTAGAAACTTAGGACAGCCGAAACCCGTCCAATCTTTCACTGTCGACGCACTTCTTCAATCATTATCTGAAATAAAATAATTATAATTATAATAATAATAACAAAAAATAAATATCTACCCCTAACTAACCTTACTGTCATGCACTTGTCCTAATAAACTAACCTACACTGTAGCACTCAACACTTTAATGAACATTGTTACTCAGCTGATAGAATTGTACCCTTCCTGCTGTCTTGTTGTACAAAACTTGTAAGTCACTTTGGATAAAAGTGCCCGCTAAATGACAACATTTTAATGTAAATGTAAATGTGTGTGTCAGGGATGCTCATTCAGGCTCAGGCCTGAAAAAAGAGCGTTACAGTAGTCTAGACGTGTTATGGTTTGTAACCGACCCCAATCGCACAACACAAGACAGGTATGAGAGTAAGCCAAAACAGGGCAAATATTTATTAATGAACAAAAAGCGGCACAGTCCCTTTAAGGGAAAACACAAAAACACTAGAGTCAAGGAAATATGGAAAATACGGCACTGTGCCTTTAAGAGGCGAACAGGCTAAGATACTAAGGCTAAGGGCCAGGGCTAAGGACCAGGGCTAAGTGTCAGGGCCAGGACCAGGGGCACTGGAGAGGGGGAACAGGGACAGAGGCCCGGAGAGGCGGGCTGGAGACAGGGACGCCTGTACGTTAATGCCAAGCAAGCAGTGCAAAAATGCTTCCGCATTCGTCACCGCACGCTAGTGCGGTAAAGCGCCCTTCTTTTCAGACAAATGCTACCGTGCGTGCACCGGCGGCGGCGTGCTCGCTCAGGTGCGTGCGTGCGCCGGCGTGCTCGCGCGAGGTGCCCGCGCATGCGCATGAGATCCGACACGAGCGGAGCTCAATATATATAAGTCACCGCCCCTTATTCAGTATCTAGCAATAGCTCAATTGGCAAGGACACATGGCTGTGGATCCTATGGCTTGTTTGCTGGCGAGTTCGAATCCCATTGAAAATATTTTTTAACGTGATTTTTTTTTAACGTGTATTCTTTCGCCGGTTAAGGTTAGGCATGGTTAAGGTTAAGGTTAAGGTTAGGCATTGTTTCGGAGTTGGTTAAGGTTAGAACGGTTAAGTTTAGGCGTTGTTAAGGAGCTGGTTAAGGTTAGAGTTTGTCAAAGAGAATGGCAATAGACAGCCTATTTCCGCGCGACCTGGGCGCTGGGCGGCGGAAAATGAAAGGCGCATTACTGCATGCCACTACGGTAAATTTTTGCACTGCTTGCTTGGCATAAAGCTACACGCGACAGGGACAGAGAACAGGGTTAAGGCCTTGGACAGGGCGAGGGCCAGAGCTGCTTACAGGGATGAGGACAGGGTTCCGACGGCGGAGGCCTGGCACGAGAAACAGGGGCCCGACGGCGGAGGCCTGGCACGGGGACAGGGGCCCGACGGCGGAGGCCTGGCACGGGGACAGGGGCCCGACGGCGGAGGCCTGGCACGGGAACAGGGGCCCGACAGCGGGGGCCTGGCACGGAGATCCTCCTCCTCCTCTTCGGATGCTGCAGACGGGCAGCGCAGAACAAAGGGGGTCCCAGGGGACCGGGATGGGAACACGCCGTCCTCCCGTGGAATACTAGGGAGCGGCGACGAGCCTCACCCCAGGAACGAGGATCACGAAGAGACGCCTTCCTCCCGTGGAATCGGGAGCGATGGCGTGCCGCCTTGACGTCTGGAGTGGGAACACTGGAAAACCTCCCGTAGAGAATTAGAGAGCGAAGACGGTGTCCCACTCCAGGCAAATGGCGACAGGTGGTGATGGCTGGACCGTCGTCTCACGCCGGAGACGCGGCAGGTGATGGTGACGTACAGAATGGTAACGTACAGAACTCCATGAACACAGACACAGATACAGAGTCCAGAACACAGAACGACCCGACAAGGACTGGAGGGGAGTCTGCAACCTAAGTACTCTCCAGCAGATTGCAAACTCCCAACAGGTGCGTGAGGGTAGAGGAACAGAATGTCCAAGGGTGGGGGCTGGTGAAGAGTAGGAGGCAGGCAAAAGTTCTCACAAGGGTGGGGGCTGGTGAAGAGAGTAGACAGGGAAAAGCTCAGGGAACAGGCGAATCCTCACAGTACCTCCCCCCCCCCACGGGAGCCACCGGGCGACCGAAAAAAGCAGACAGCGGGGCAGGGGACATGACAAAGCAACAAACAAACAAAAATTGGCCATGCTAGCAGGGGAAGCTACACCTAAAGTGGGGCTAGCAGAGGGACTGGGTAGCTGCCAGAGCATTGCTAGCTACAGGGCCTATGCTAGCTGTACTGCTACATTAGCATAGAGGCTGCGCTAGCTGCCGGAGCTAGGCTAGCAGACAGGGCTGGACTAGCAAAGGAGAACAAGCTAGCTGGAACGACAGTCCTAGCTGTGGGGAACAGGGTAGCTAACAGGGGAGCTAACAAGGCTAACAGGGGAGCTAACAGGGGAACTAACAGGGGAACTAGAGGGAGCTAGAGGGAACTAGAGGGGGCTAGAGTGGGTTAGAGGGAACTAGAGGGAACTAACAGGGGCTAACTCACATACACTGTCTGTGCTGGCTGGGGTCGTTGACGGGTCGGGTCGTACTGTTTTTTTTTTTTGATCAAATTTTTTTTATTATTAATTACATGAAACAGGACAACACAATAACCACAGTAACAAAAAAACATAACTTCACAGGAGAATAACAACAATAATAATACAGAATAATAAATTATAAGACAAAAAGAAAAAGAAACAGCGTCCAACCTATCAAATATAGGTGGCTACTTCAATAACAAAAAGGGGTCTTCAAGACATGGCAACCTTTCCCCACCTTTACAAAGTGGAGTGACTTAAAAGATTGTTTATGAGAGTGTTGTCGCAGATTTACTGTAGATAGCCTAGGTCCCTTACACATGTTCAAGACTGCCAAACTCGCAGACGGTAAAGTGTAAGAAGAAAGAAATTCCTCTTCCAAGTTGGTTGACAGGTCAATCAGTCTGCCAATATTAGTCCCTTGGGGAGATGGCATGTGAATTGACATATAGCGCAGAATAGCTAAATACCAACCCCCCCTAAAATCCCCCTAGCCAAAGTTAAGAAGGACAAGACAAAAACCAAGACAGACAAGACATTTCCTCCTCCCCCTCCCCAGAGTCCGCCGGACCCCCCCGATCAAGCGCCCCAACCCCGCTCAGCCGCACACGGCGGTCTTTACCTTCTCAGCTGCTGCGACCACAGGTCAATGCCAGCCAATGTCCAGAACACAGAACGACCGACAAGGACTGGAGGGGAGTCTGAAACCTAAGTACTCTCCAGCAGATTGCAAATTCCCAACAGGTGCGTGAGGGTAGAGGAACAGAATGTCCAAGGGTGGGGGCTGGTGAAGAGTAGGAGGCGGCAAAAGTTCTCACAAGGGTGGGGCTGGTGAAGAGAGTAGACAGGGAAAAGCTCAGGGAACAGGCGAATCCTCACAAGACGTGATGAGACAAATGCATGATTAGGGTTTCAGCATCAGCCAGAGTTAAAATGGGGCGAATTTTGGAGGCAGATAGACAGTTGTCAGTCTGTAAATCCTTACCTGTGGTACAGTATCCTGTTGTTCCCTTGTAGGGAGATAGACTGTTGGGACTATACATGTTTCATTGTTGTTTTTGTTGATGGAATATTGGTTGGATTTGTGATCAATATTGGCCTTAAAAGAAAATCTGCTCCTTAACTGGTGAAAATAGTGACTGATTTTAAATGCAATACAAACATAATACAAACGTTTGTATAGCCAACGATCCAAATTGAACTGCTGTGAGAGAGAGAGAGAGAGAGAGAGAAGAGAGAGAGAGAGAGAGAGAGAGAGAGAGAGAGAGAGAGAGAGAAGAGAGAGAGAGAGAGAGAGAGAGAGAGAGAGAGACCAACAGGGGAGGGGGGGGGGGGTGGTCA